>NC_050181.1:23474923-23774923 GCF_008315115.2 Sander lucioperca
GAATTTCCCCTTGGGGATCAATACATAAAATAAAATAATTTCTTTTTCTTTTCTTTTTTTTTGGGGGGGGGAGGGCTTTTATTGCCTTTATTTATAGAACAGATTAAGACAGGAAAGTGGGAGAGAGAGGGGGAAGACATGCAGCAGTGTGGGGGAAGGGGGGGAGGGGGGTCTTGTGTGAGGTTTACCGGATGTTTACTGAACACATTTGGATGAGATAATGTATGCTTATGTTTTATGTATGTTTACTGTGTTTATGCTATGCGTCGCTTTTTTCTTACGAATGCCCAAGACGAATTTCTCCTACAGGAGACAATAAAAGCTTATCTTATCTTATCTTATCTTATCTTATCTTATCTTATCTTATCTTATCTTATCTTTTCTTATCTTATCTTATCTTATCTGATCAGCAAAGGGCTGCAGGTCGGAACTGAACCCAGGGCACATGAAATGTTTTTCCACATGCGATATATATATATATATATATATATATATATATATATATATATATATATATATATATATATATATATATAGAAAATGTGATAAACATGCTTTATTTGTCCAATACAAGGACATTAAAGTGTATTTTATCTGTCGATGGAGGCAAGTTTAAAGGTTTGGTCCACGTCCAATCAGAGCCATTTTCAAATGCCTGCATGAAATCAACGTGTATGATGTGTTTCATTACAAATTGCATCATTATCTAAAACATTTTTTTCACTAGTCACAATTTGAAAAGATTTGTAGCTATTTTGAAATGACAATGAAGTAGTGTAATGTAAGACATGTACCACACAGGGAAAGAAAAAAAAAGACAATTATTGTACTGACTTACTAGGAATATGCCCTTGGCCTGACCATCTCCTTTCACTTTTTACTATTCATTATCTCCCACTCAGTCTGTCATCTTTACACCAACTAGGCAAAGGCTATTATTATTCCAGCCAAATATCATACTTTAAATGCCCTAATTAAAATGGTGTTGCTCTGTGTGCTGATTGAATCTGGGTGGCAGTAAGTACCACTGTCTTTAAAACCCTGGGGAAGTTTTCTATTAGACAATTTCGCGCTTCTTTCTCTCCACTCTGGCTCTTGGAGGTCATTCTCTGTTTTTCAATTAACACCCCTTGTATTAAAATGTACTGCCGCTCCATAATGGTCTGATGACATTTAATCTACGGAGAGAATGCACTGGCAGTGTATGGAGGAGCTCTGTATTTTCTTCACAAAAAATATAATTTTTGTTACTATTTTAAAGTTGCATAACAAAGGTTTGTTAACTGACTACATTTGAATCATAATAATCTGGGCTGCTCTAATTGCAAATCAAGGATTCCTAACAATGCCAAGTAAATGTGGTCTTCTGAATTTAATATTAGGCCAACTCAATTATACTGTATTAGATATATTTAGGGAATAGCATAGTATTATCAAGTAGTAGTAGTAGTAGTAGTAGTAGTAGTAGTAGTAGTTGTAGCAGTAGTAGTAGTAGTAGTAGTAGTAGCATAGAACACCCCCCATGACAATGTTAGGGCGGACCTATAGATGGCGATATTTCCCCAGTAATAGAATTTTTGCACCATTAATTTGCCTCCAGTCCAGTCAGAGAGACGGAGGGGACATGACACAAAGGAGAAGGTACTTTTAAACACCTAAAAGATTCAAGGCTTTTGAGAAAACATTAGGGGCCAGAGCCCCAGAAGCCAAATCGCTCCCTCCTCCCCAGCGAGAGAGAGAGAGAGAGAGAGAGAGAGAGAGAGAGAGAGAGAGAGAGAGAATCATCACCACTTCCAATCCTGAGCCTCACAAAAACATCAACTAATCATTCACTAATAAGCCCGACTTTACGATTTGTGACATTTGGCTTCAAGATGGACAACTAAAGAATAATGTAGCAAATTAGTTCTAAATATCAGTGTTGTGACCAAGTCATCTTTGGTCATTCCCAAGTAAGTCTCAAGTCATTTGGTCCAAGTCTCAAGCAAGTCTTGAGTTCTATCAGTTATATCAAGTCAAAGTCAAATCAAGGCAAGTCAAGTCCAAAATCAAGTCACTTAGACTAAAGACTAAGGGCTCTTTGATGTTATGTGTTGCCATAGCAAGGAGTTTGACTGACAGCCAATCATCCAATCGTGACAATCATACAATACTGTGGAGCTTTTTGAGTCGTCCAATCATGATTCACAGTTTGTGCTGCTGCCGCTGCATAGCATACTTGATAGTTAGACAGAAACGTGACATTAAATGATACTATTTTATATTTAAAAGCGAACATTCAAACTTATGAATACACACATGTCATCTGGGTCATCATGCCTCAGGTCAAGTCTTCGAGTCATTAACTTACAAGTCCAAGTCGATTCTCAAGTAATTTATTTTTTGTCAAGTCGCAAGTCATCAAAACGGTGACTCGAGTCGACTCGAGTCCAAGTCACCAAGTCTCAAGTCCACATAAATATACTTTGATTTCTCTTTTTGGTGTTGAAACAAGCCTATATTGATTGGCTGTCAGTCAAACTCCTTGCTATGGCAACACATAACATCAAAGAGCCCTTAGTCTTTAGTCTAAGTGACTTGATTTTGGACTGGACTATTTTTGATGTCTTATTTATTCTTCTGTACAGCACTTTGGTCAACTTTGGTTGTTTTAAAGTGCTTAACAAATAAAGTTGGATTGGATTGGATATATAGTGATAAAACAGACTGCTAAAAGAACAAACAGTGGAGTTTATGTCAGGCTTTCATTATTTCATCATCCAGTTATTGCTTTTGTAATTTTCCAGTGACCACCTGAACACAGTAGCCTAAGTCTTTCAATGTCCTCCACAACGACACAAAGAAGTGTTTTTTGATCTGACGCCCCTATCAGCAGCACGACATCATCTGTCTGAGACTTCCAAACGGTTACGTCACTGTTTAATGATGTGACAACACTATGGTTCAAGTTTGGTAAGATTTACGCACAAACAAAACTTGTTTAGGTTTAGGGAAACATCATGGTTTGGGATAAAATAAGTACTTAGCTAAGGTTATAGTATCTTTGTCGTCATGGTTACAGTAATAACTACATGGTCATGGTTAAAATGAACCAACCAATTGACTGTCTGTAGGAAACAGGAGCAAACAGCGCCCTACTGTGTCAAATGCTGCGTTCCAGGCAATCCGTAACCCGTGTTTTCACAACTTCTACCCGTGAAAGTGCCCTGGAACGGCAGTTAAACCCGTAACTTACTACCCGTGAACTCATACGAAATCGTTGTACTCCCAGTTACAGTTTTTGACGTCTCACACACACAACAAAACAACAATGGCGACCCCTATTGATGCTGTACAGACGTCGGTGATTAACGGTGAGAAACTGAAATAAATAGACATAAATAGGCAACGTAAAGTAATTCCGCACATTGTAATCAAAACAATACACATACGATTGTGTACTACTACAGGTTATGTTTATTAAATGAAGCCCAAAATATGACGCAGACTAGAAATCGCTAGTATCAGCTAGCGCTAGCTAACGTCAACGTTAGCTAGCGCTAACGTTGACTTTGTTGCTCTATAATAATGTATGTGACATTATTACAGAGCAACAAACTTCCTCCTTTTATCCCATCGTAATTAAAAAACTTTTTTTTTTAAGCTTCCAGAGGGCTTTGTCACTTTAACGTAAACAGATCATGTTTTGGGGCGTTTACTGAAACAGCTGATGCTGTCATTTGTTTTGTAGAATGTCCTCCCCTGAAAAAGGCTCCCAGAAGTTGTCTGAACAAGCAATTACGACCTATATTTACATTTCTAGTGGCGGCGCCCTCTAGTGGCTGTAGTAATTATGGCAGGAGCAAAACTGGAAGTAAGGTAAATTTATGTTGTATGTTGGGATGGTGGATGGGTCAAACAAACACAGGACTTTCACCTGGGAGAGCAGAAGTTTAGTCCTGTTTGAAATCAAAAGTAAATGGGTGAGTTTTTTTTAACTTAACGAACGTCACATGCAGCATCACGTGCATAAACTGGAAGTGAAGTAACGGCTGATTTTAACCATAGACTGTATATAAGAATGGACCAACAGATCCCGTTGCTCTGGACGAAGACCAGTGAAGGCCTTTAGAAGCACTTTTCCGGTGATGGCTGAGCGTTACTGCGCAGCCTCCAACTGAGAGAAACAACGTAAATGTGACGTGAGCAACGTGTCTGAAAGTTGTAAGTCTTCTGGTAGCTGTGCCAAGAGAAATCTCAATCATTCCCAATCTTGCAGAGACGGAGAGCGTAGGTATATGTAAGGAGATAACATGGACACAGGCTAATTATTGCTAACTAAAATGCTAGTTAACATTAGTAATTAAACTTAAACAGCTAATGTAAGTCCAAACTGTCTGCGAGCTTCTCCTGTACTATACGGTAATTCCTCTACTATGCGACAGTAAGTCGCGTGGTTATGACACAATCGTTAGCCTATTTTTACAAAAACGTATATTACGGAGCCATAACGTGAGGTACAAGGTAATGGAGCCTTTTATACATTGTTGTGTTTCTTTAGAAATAAACAATGGACAAATAAAGTCTTTAAACGCTACAGATGTAAAGTTATTCGCTGTCAAAGTCACGTGAAAATGAATGGCAGTCAATGGAATGCTAACGTCAGGTGATCGCTTTGTAGCATCAAAATGGCGCCGTAGGAGATTCGAGCTCTGAAGCGAAGCTTACCCCCTTGATTTTAACCCAAACCACAGACTTTTCTAAACCTAACCAGAGAATGTCTAATAAGGGAAGAATTTCCACTCTCGGGAATCTTCCGGCTTCTGAACAGGTTGCAGTTCCACTCTGGTTCCACATAGGGGGCGCTCACGGGCAAGTGCAGAATGAATAGATGTCTATGGAGCTATACCCCTTAAAATCCACTTTTCTCAGGATATAATTTTTTGTCTAGTAATTTGAATGTTGCATTCGAAAGGGGAGGCTAAGAAAATACACACTGCTGGGTGTTAGATTTTTTTAAAGTCGCTTTTTTGTTCTAAAAAGCCTTTTAAAATGTCAGTGACGTCATACACATCGTACGGCCAGAGATACTGCTTTACGGCCAGCTCTGAGTCACTTCCTTTTTTTCTCTCGAGGCATCGACTACACAGCTGACAGGTTAGGCTCTCCCTGTCAATACACGTGCTAGAAAGAGGTTTGGTTTGCTAATGTTTTAAAGACCACGCCGAAATATTCACACACACACACACACATATATATATTATATATACAGTATATATAGGCTCTATATATATATATATATATATATATATATATATATATATATATATATGTGCTATCAAGCGGGATCTCTGGTCGTAATCAGTCCTTCACTGACCAATCAGCATTCATTAGCACTTTCATTCAACTTTCGACCTATAATCCAGGTTGAACTTTCAAAAACTACAATCAAATCTGAGATTTCTCAACGACAATCAGGCGAAAGAGACAAATTTAGCCGTCTAGCTCCATAGACTCCCATTCATTTTGCACTTGCTTGTGATCACCCCCAGTGGAACTCTGGTGGAACTGCAACCAAATTCGGTACAATGGGGCTTAATAGGGAGTGAACAGGCACTCCGTAGACGTAAGTAGTTTTTGTTCCTAACCAAACTGCAACCATTTCACAACGTTAAAGACGTGTTTAAAATTGCGACCTTTACGTTCAAAACCGCGACTGACGTTTTCTGGTTTAGATATGAGGTTGTAGGGCCGCTATTTTATGAAATGCTCCTGTGGGTCGTATTAGAGGGTTAGGAACAAACGTCCCATATCGTTGTATGGTTTGGAGGACTTGTTATCTTTTTGGGAGGACAGCCTCCAACAATAAGGCTCTTTGCTGTTCTTGGAGTAGCCTACTCTTTGGAGTGGGACAGGCCTTTTGACATGCCACAGTAGGCTACGACATATGGGGAGATGAAAGCTGTAATGTGCAACAGCTACAGATCACATCAGGCCTACAGCTCATTCGCATGAACGGAGATAAAGTGATCAGATTGGAAAAGTCATCCAATTTGCATATGAAGATATAACTCCCGTACCTGTGGAAGAAAATACCACATGGGTAAACGCTCGGATCCTTAATCAGTGTGCTACATCATGTCAGATCCGTGCCTAAAGAGATATGTCTAAATCTAATCTAGGTGTGTGGTCACCAGGTGACCAGCCTCAGCATTAATGTAGCTGTCAAAATGGCTCATCCAATGACTGTTCCCATGGCTGTGTCTCCGTTTGATCAGATGGTGCGGGGGGGGGGTGGCAATAAGGACCAAGACCAACATGATGACAGGTGGTGTGTCTAAAGTAATGTCTACATTTCATACCAACAAGGTCAATAGGCGACCATCTACATCATTAATGTAGCTGTCAGAAAGCTCCTCCAATTACTGCTCTCAATTGGCTGCAGTTCAGTTTGTCAGGGTTCTTTAGCACTGACGCATCTACAATTCACCATGCAGTGTTTGTGTGTGTGTGTGTGTGTGTGTGTGTGTGTGTGTGTGTGTGTGTGTGTCTGTGTCTGCATGCACGCAGACCTACCTGTGTGTGCGTGCTTGACAGTTGGCTTGACACCTACTAATGAATGAAGTAATTAACTAACGCAGGAACAAATTGTAGACAAAGTGACATCTTAGAAAATCAGAATTACACATGGTTCAGTGGTAAAGGAGAAGCTGTGGTTGTTAGAAATGGGCTGCTGCTGGTGATGTTCATGGTTAAGAGAGAATGATCATGTTGTTTGCAAAAATAATGGCTATGGCTGTGAATACAGATTTACCCCAGGGATAGACGCTAATATTTTTAAGCAGTGGCCCCTTCGGGCCACTAAGCCTCTTAATTTGGTGGACAAAGTACATTTTTGGGGGCCCAAATGTAACCTTTTAAAAACAAAACAGAAAAGACAAGTTAATGCAATTTAACTGTAACACTTCCACAACTGAAAATACATGAACAGAATGAAAATATATAATCATTCAAATTGAAAACTCAAGTTCTTTGAAAACATTTATTCTCTCGCTGTCTCTTCCTTCAGTCTATCTGTAATAAATGGATAATGGACTGCAACATTATGATTTTCACAGAAACGTGATAACAACAGCACCGTTCTCTATAGGGGTGCTAAGTTCTCCGGTGTCATTCTCATGAGATACCTGCATGGTGGCCACAGGGGGCCACCAACGAAATTTGGTGGCCACTTTTTTTGGACATCAGGCCATGCTTAATGTCGAACCCTGTACCCCCTCCCCCCGTGCCCTCCTCTCAGCCATATGGCCACCAACAGTGATTGACTTTTCCCACTTTCTACATTGTGCATGTTCAAGATCTTGACTTGTAGGCCTACTGAACACATGATTACCAAAATGACAAACAACAACAAAACACATGCATTGACACATGAAACCACACGTATGACAAACTATACCCAGCTTTACAAGTTCATTCTTTAAAGGATCATTCTTGTGATATTTTCTATTTTCCTTCTAGTCGAAGAGTCTCATGTGCAGAGCCAAACAAACAATGAATGCATCAAGTAACATGCCATGTGTGTATCAAAGCATTGTCATATCTTTTTCCTATATTCCTATTTTTTTGATTGTGGAAAAAAAATATTTTGCTGTTGTGACATATGTTAAGGTGTTTGCAGACTCATATGTTGAAAAGTGTAGCTAAGCATTATGTAAAAGGAAAAAAAAGCCACAAGTGTTGTTTTTTTTAATTTGTATCGTGCTAAAGTGATGATACAACAAGTGAAGACAAGTACAGGGACACATAAACAGCCAAAAGACATACATGCGTCACTAATTTTAATATCATAGGCCTATATATGATTCTGAAATGGGCCATTCTGCATAATGAGTACATTTTAGTATAATTTGATGCTGATACTTGTGTACTTTTGCTTGAGTATGATTTAGAATACAGGGCTTTTACTTGTAACAGAGTTTTTTTTACAATGCAGTGTTGTTAATTTTACTTGAATATAACATCTGAATAATTTATCCAGCACTGATTCTGACCATGCATAATCGCCCAGCCCCGCTCAACAGAGTTCATCCATCACTACTCAGGCTTCTCTTAAAAGTTTAATGTCATGTTTTGGTGAAACAGCGCCCCTACCAGCGCATCACTAACAGTTCAGGCGGAGAGTGGTACTGCAACATGGGCGACAGCAATACATTCAGTAAAGTTATGCAAGAAGTTGATGAGAGAGAAGCTGCTAAAGCGCTGTACTGTGTCAAAGTGGTGTTTGTGAAGAAAATGTCACTCTCGAAAGAGTGTTTTTCCTTTCCTGGTCTATTTGACGTTAATGAGAAACACGGCGGTGTGTCTGGTGAGAAGAGGGGTTAACACCCGGATATGGTGTTCGCCGAATTACAGGAGATTCTCTGACAGATACAGAAAATATAGTGTGTCCATTTTTAGGAATTGGGTAATTCAAGCTGCGTTGATGTTGTTATTTCCTTGTTTTTGTGAATGGAGTTCTGCTGATACAGACACCAGCAGAGCGGGACTCGTTGAAAATATTATATATATTTTTTGAGCCCCGCAGCAAAGTTAAAACTAAACTTTACTATCATCACATTATGTTATTTATTTATTGTATAACATGCTGCCGGTCATCCATCCTTTTTCTTATTGCCTCTGACTAATTCACAATACTTTACCATATTTTATTTAAAGGAAATATTCCATTTCTAAAATAAATGTTATGTATTTTGTTTTCTGCTACATTAATAAACTAAGACCTAGGTATCAATGAAATGTCCTCACTTCACTGTCTGATTGCTATAATCTAGGTTACACGTCTGGATAAAAACACCAACTTTCATATGACAGGGGGATTATATGTCTATTAGAAAAATATATCTATACATTTCGGTCCCTGTAAATCTGTAATATTATAAGATTTTGACTAACTTCTCGTAATATAGAACCACATAAGGCGATACAATGCATTACATACGAAAGAAATTAATATACAACTAAAAATATATTACAGACCCCCCTCTGTATTTTAGAATGTTGTCGCCCAAGGCGCGCTCAGCGATTTGGCGCTAGAGTGTCTCCGGTTTACTGTAAATTACGCTCTAAACTAGCTGCTGTAACGTAGACACTTTACTCTTTCAGTTTTTAACTGGGTTTTTAAAATATAATCCCATGACATTAATGGACAATCATGTCTGAGGAGGAAAATAAGGTTGTCGAAGAACTTTTCAAAGATGTCAAATTCTACGTGGTAGGGGACATTGACCAAAAGGTGAGGCTCTGGACGTTAGCTTCTTGTAGCTAAATTGGTAGCAGGCTAAGTTGCTAGCACCATTCAATCTGAACGGGGTGCTACAGGAGAAGCTAACCAGCTAGCTAACTGGCTGCCATGCTACATGAGAGACAGTGATCTTGTTCTTTGGCTGACAAAGTATTGTGGCGATCCCTATAGTATGTCTTGTAAACATATATGTGAGGGTGTGTTTGTGATACTCGACTTCACTGTGAATATTTTGGTGTAGAAGCTTAGTTACCCAGCACTAACATTACACTTTTCATACAGCCCTGTTAGCATTAACGATAGCTATGAGTTTCGTAGTTGCACAGATGGTTAGCTGCTAGCTTATTCCTGTGGTTTATCTGTCACAGGGCTTCTTAAGCTAGCTAGTAATACAGCTTGCGTGTGTTAGCTTGCCTTTTCTAAACCATGACCGCAGTACATATACTGCGCTGTTGTGACGGGTAGTGAAATACCTAGGTGCACAGGATTATGCACGGTGTTATCCTGCATCAACCTGTGACCATCAACATCTTGCTAAATTGGGCGCCCCTTATTGCGCATGCTATTTCTCTTGTTGGTGCTGGGGGACCTGTGGCACGGAGCTGTACTTCCTGCCAAATTGTGATTCCTAGTCGCGCCTCTCTTTCAGCGTGTTTATATACAACAGAGGTGATGCAAGTGTGTCACATTAGGGAAATGTGATTTCAGCAGTAAATGAAATGCAACGTCATTGTCTAGTGATACACCACCTTGTGAGGTTATTGCTCAAAAGAAATAGGAGCACGAGAACATAACGTTAGAGTAACGTTAGTTGTTCATAGAGCCTTTCCACTTAAAAATCGTCAACAGAGTGAGCACAGTCCGACCAACACCTTCATTTGATTTCTGTGGGAACTATGTTTTAAATGTTAATGCATCATTTCCTGCTTGTGTAATATGTGCACATTTCCACTTATAATCCAGTGCACGTGACTGTTTGGTTCAAACCACTCTCACTGCCATTTGTTTTGCTTCCTTTTTGCATTTCAGTCCTAACACTGACAGTTTGAGATCTAAGATGTCATTGCATGTTTCTTAGTCCTTTATGTCTTTTTGCTGAGGCACCACACATGGACTCCTGTGGATGCATCGCTCAAATAAGACCCTTGCAAACAAATCTAGGTTTTGAGTAAGCTGTACTGAAACGACGTCAGAATGTATGAAACTTGCAGCAGTGGCTCTGGGACAAGGTAGCTGCTAGATGCAGGGCGAAGAAGCGCTGTATCTGATAAATATATATACATTTTAACAGGATTCTGCTGAGTACTGATTTTTGACAAATGCTTTGTTGAAATGTGAATGTTGAATTCAGTGGATATGCTCTACAACGTGATTGATAAACATGTTAGATTAGATTAGATTCAACTTTATTGTCATTGTGCACAGTACAAGTACAAAGACAACGAAATGCACTTTGCGTCCAACCGGAAGTGCAAAAAGAGCAGAAAAGTGCAATGTGATATACAAGTATAGACGGGACAAGAAATATAGTGCAGTGTAGACAGTAGTGTACAGTTGGTTTACAGAAGGTGGTTTAGAGTAATATAAATTAAATATAAATGTGTGCAGTGTATTAGCAGTTACCTTATAAGAGCAGAATACATCTGGCTATGTAATATGAACAATGTATGAACACCATACAGATATGTGCAATGTAGCAGCAGTAACATTATAATAGTAGTACAAAATAATATAGATATATGCAGCGTATTATTATAAGAAAAACAATAAATATGGATATTCAGTATGAACCATATAGACAGATGTGTACAGTATGTACAGCTATGTGATATAACCACAGCTATGTGCATGTAACCACTACTCTAATGACTTATTTATTTCAAAAATATTGCTATGAACTGAACTATGCTGCTTCATCTCAGACAACTTATATAGAGCTGGCCGATATGGAGAAAATCTGATATCCCAATATTCTTGGCTAAATACCTTGATGTCAATATTTTGAGGATATTGTGGGGTTGACAATTGGTGCCTTCCCAACATATTTTACCAATGAGATTTGTGAGAAATAATCCTCCATAATGTGGATATCATGACTAAGTGGGTAAAGGCAAATAATAGAACAGTTACAACAGTCTGGTAAATTTAGAAAATTACACCTTTACTGTATTGTAGCCTTTAAAACCGGGAAAAGACAAAACTTGTGTCTTATTACGATATCCAAAATCTACGACAATATGTAGTCCCATGTATCGATGTCGATATAATATCGATATATTGCCCAGCCGTAGTTGCATTGCTATCAAAGTAACTCCTATTGTATGACTTTTGGCCACCGTGCAGAGTGTTGGTGTCCCAGTTGAAGCCAGTCTGGGCTGTGCTCTGGACTGAACTGAATTTGACTGAACCTTGTGCGGATATTCCAGGTGGTGCAGCTGCTGAAGGCGGGAAAAGGAAAGGAGGTGTCCTACAATGCTTTAGCCACTCACATCATTGCAGAGGACGGGGACAACCCCGAGGTGGGCGAGTCGAGAGAGGTCTTTGACCTGCCTGTTGTCAAGGTAAGGGTTGTGCCAGAGTACGTTCACCCTTAGCTAACGTTAGACTTTGTGTACGTTTTTATAACTTGTCCCTCCCTATAGTTAAATAGGCTGGTAGTTTTTTTTTTTTTTTTTTTTTTTTTTTTAAAACCATTACTTCCTTTTTATTTTTGGGTTGAAAGTGGTCCTGCAGCCGGTCAGCTTACCCTAGCATAAAGACTGGAAACAGACGGATAATTAATTATATGTAGGTCAATGACAGTTGATTGCAAATCCGACTTCTGCTTCTTGTTTTCGCTCTGTTATTATTGTCTCTCTCTATACACACACACACACACACACACACACACACACACACACACAGTGTGTTGTTGAACCTGTAGTTTATTTATTTATTAACCTTTATTTTACCAGGAAATAATCCTATTGAGATTCAGAATCTCTTTTTCAAGGGAGCCCTGACCAAGACAGCAGTATAATAGTTCCATATTAAAATATACAGTGAAAAACAGACAACAGAAAACAAAAAAGTTGGCAATTTAACGTCATCTCAACATAATCACCAGCAGCGCTCAGTACCAGCACATGTGCATTTAATACTCAAATAGTACTTTATCCCAATTTTAAACTGTGTCACTGTTGGTAGACTAATTTAAGATGATTCTGCGATTTATACCAGGATGAGGGTGCAAAAACTTTAAAGGCACTTTCACCGAAGACACTTCGCGTTCGGTGAATGTCATACATGATTTGCCCATATGATCGAAGATTACATTTCCTGGTGGTGACTTTAGGAGTCAGGAGAGAACATAAGTAAGGAGGCAGTTTACACAGTATGGCCTTAAAAAGAAAAATATACCGATGCTCTAACCTGTGATTGTGCAAGGAAGGCCAACTAACACTCTCATACAAGCTACAGTGATGAGTACGAAAACTAGAATTAGTTACAAATCTTAGTGCTGCATGGTATACTGGGTCTTTAAAAAGTCAAAAACTAATGTTTTCCTCGCACTAAAAGAGAAACAGCCTTTGTTTCTATAATAGAAACCCAACTTTACTCTACTCTTAACTTGTCCCTCCCTATAGTTAAATAGGCTGGTGTTTTTTTTTTTTTTTTTTTTTTTTAAACCATTACTTCCTTTTTATTATTGGGTTGAAAGTGGTCCTGCAGGCGGTCAGCTTACCCTAGCATAAAGACTGGAAACAGACGGACAACGGATAAGCAATTTTCCACGGAATTGCAAACGATTCTCTTCATGCATAAAACACAGCATGTGTGGCATGTTAATTTTTAACCGCAGTCAAACAGTAACAGTGATCCAAAGACACGCTGCCCTAGTGTAACTGAGAGAATCAAGCATTGACCTTTTTTGTTCTCTTTCCTGTTTTCCAGCCATCCTGGGTGATCCTCTCAGTCAGATGTGGAGACCTGTTACCGTATCCTTCCACCATCGGGTCCAAAACACCTCCAATTGGTGTCATTTAAACATGTTAACAGTAACGGTGTTAATGGCAGCAGAATACTAATGTTTACAATTCCAGAAAAAAAGTGTTTTCTAAGGGATTCATTGACCCAAAGGATTATAGAATGTGCAGAGTTTATCAGAAGGCCAAAATAAGAGTTTTCCTGTGTTTCTCCATAACCATGAACACCACAGAGTTACTGGATTCTCCCCAGAATCAGGACAGATATTCTTTGGTGTGACAGCTTGTCTACCTAGGGTAAGTGTGTGTGTGTGTGTGTGTGTGTGTGTGTGTGTGTGTGAGAGCTTTCTTCAATCCATTTTAACATTCTCAAGGTCTCTACATGTACATATCATTGAATTTTGAGATGTATGCAGACAGGAGAGGTCAGTTGAAATCATCTGCAGTTAACCCTTGTGTTGTCTTCCCGTCGACCATGCAACTTTTTGTATTTCTGGGTCAACATTTTGTCGTTTTTTTGGTCACGTTTTCCGATTTTTTATCAACTTCTTTCTGCGCCTTTTGACATTTTTGTGGGATTTTTTTCAACGTTCTTTTTTTTTTTTTTTTTTTTTTTTCAAATGCTATAAAATTGAATAAAACACCCAAATTCAATGAAAGTAGCAAAGTGATCATTTATTTTACTCGTGAAAAGCGTTGTAGTGAGTGAACCATCCACATTACTTTTTTTTTGGTTGAAAATTTGGTTGAAGGAACCCCAAATTTCTGACACTTTGTGAAAATGGAACAAATTTGACCCGAAGACAACAGGAGGGTTAAGACATGGACGTTTAGTTAGTGCTGGGCGGTATGACCAAATATTTGTCTATAGGTTTATAGTGGTGTATTCTACTCTCAGGAGTACAACAACATGAAACAAGTTTTAATGTCATCATGGATTATGAAAGCATTGATTAGTATAGGGTTTGCTATGCCCCACGACATGGTACAATATAAGAAGGAATCAGAATGCATGAAGCAGTTGCAGAATAGGGTTGCGCGATGTCCCCTAAATTGGCAGTTGACGATGTTTACAGTAAAACATGGCAATGGACGGAGGGGGAAAAAAGTAGCTTCCACTTAAGGGGCCCTATCTTGCGCTCTGCGCAGCACAGCACAAAGCGCAAGTGTCTTTGCTAGTTTAAGACCGACGCACTTGTCAATTTCCCGTCCAGCCTAGGATTAGTGTGTGTCCGACAGGGTGGGGGGGCGTGGCATCGCGATGGTGGCTCTCCATCGTGATGTCGGCCCGCCATCATCGTCCATCGGCACAACCCTATTGCAGAATGTAAACAGTTTTTATTGTGGTATAACAAAACCTAAAAAGTCATCATGTATCATTTGCATAAAGCTTAGTGGCTGTGTCGGCTAAGCGAGAGAGACCCTGTCCCTGTTGCTGTTGGCTGAAGAGCCGTGGACTATGATTGCTCTGAGCAGGATGCATGGAAATGACTTGCAGTATAATATATCCGGCTTTTCCCCCGATGATACAAAGTCACTAAATTTGTCGCTAGTCGCCTTTTAGAAATAAAGTCGCTAACAGGGTTTGAAAAGTAATACTGCGCCCAGCGTGACATTCAATGTTGCTTCACTCCTTTACACACCCTCTGCATTATTTGGAAAAAGACCCGGTTTCAGGTGGTGCAGGCCCTCTACTTACATTTGGAAAGTCTGGGAATGGGCTGGCCTGACAGTTTCTACTTTTGAAAAAAACATGATCCTTTCGAGCATCTTAAGCTCATGATTATATTTAATTTGCGTGTGTGTGTGTGTGTGTGTGTGTGTGTGTGTGTGTGTGTGTGTGTACACAGCTTCCAGATGATCTCAACACGTTGTGGGCCTACATAACCTTTTATGGAGGAGAATGTCAACTTAACCTCAACAAGAAGGTCACCCACTTAGTAGTGAAGGAATCAAAGGGGGTAAGTGCACGCTCTGTTTGTAATCTTTACAGTTTCACTAGTTCCACTGTGCGTGTTATTGCTAAGAATTTCTGTTATGGAATTATTAGTCTTTAACATCAGTGCTGATCTCAGGTTCTCTAAACCGGTGGTTCTCAACCTTTTTGAGTTGTGACCCCTAGAATAATGAGGTTGGTGTTCGAGACCCCCTCGACACCGAGAAAGAGAACTGGTGTAAACAGCTGTTTCTACGCGGCTCCCCCCTGCTGATTTTGAGGGATTTTTTGAATGCTCTGATTAATGCATTTAAACAAATAATGATGAATAAATCTAAACTTGAATGACAAGTTTAGTTTTAGTTCAGCAGCTAGTGCGTAGCCTTGTATGCTCCAGGCTCTGTGGATTTTTGTGCGTGACTTTTTCTCTCCCCCCCCGACCCGCCTTCAGACATCTTTCTGTGTACCAGGACCTCCTGATTTACAGATGAAGCTCTGAATATAACACATGAAATGTACCAAACTCGCACAGTAATGTGAAAACGTTCCCCAGTCTGGAGTATGTTGTTTAATTTTTTTTTTCTCCCCAACCATCTGCCGACCGCCAGAAATGATCTCGCGACCCCTTTCGGGGTCTCGACCCCCAGGTTGAGAACCACAGCTCTGAACAAACTCATGTCATGTAAAAAGATATTTCGTGAATGCGCCTATGCAATGAGTAGAAATAAAAGATTGCCATGTTCATCATTATGGGCACTTCTAATTATACGGTATGTTTTTTGCCCTCCAGGCCAAGTTTGAGTGTGCCCTGAAACACCCGGGCATCAAGGTTGTTACCCCGGACTGGATAACAGATTCTGTTAAAGGTAATGCTAGTGCTTTATCTAGTGTATTTCTGCCTTAATTTGACTTATTATTCATATTTTTTTTGATTGGTTTAGATTCTAATATTTGTCTATATGATGTGCTGACGGAGTTTTGAGGGTGCGTTTCTACAGTAGGGCTGCAACTAAAGATTACATTACATTACATCATTCATTTAGATGACGCTTTTATCCAAAGCAACTTCTTATATATTATATATTATATATCCAAAGGGACTTACCATCTCCAACAGAAAACACTGTTCACAAACTGCTCCAAACAGCTCTATTGTAGTCCAGCCTTTACTTCAGAGACAAACGTGGTCACTTTGGAACACACGTTATAATGCTCGCCTAGCTGCTAGCATGGCACGCCTTCATACTCTGCTTCTGACTGGCTAGTAGTCCTTACCTAGATACTGTCAGGGCACTCCCTCATACTCTGCTTCTGACTGGCTAGTAGTCCTTACCTAGATACTGTCAGGGCACGCCCTCATACTCTGCTTCTGACTGGCTAGTAGTCCTTACCTAGCTACTGTCAGGACACGGCCTCATACTCTGCTTCTGACTGGCTAGTAGTCCCAACAAAGATGGAACAGAAGTGAGATGCCTCACTCTGTAGCTAAAACAGAGAGCTCAACACACAGGGTGAAAAGAGGTGCAGTATGACAAAAATATGGTGTTTTTTGAAAATTAAACCATGTAAACCTATTCTGATATAACCTCTAAATACAATTATGAACCTGAAAATGAGCATAATATGAGCACTTTTCTCTACTAGACCTATGTATGTAAGGAAATGAAAATATATATACAGTACATTTATAAGTCCAACAAAAAATAGAGTAGCTAATCATCGCTGTGATCAGACATAAACCAGTCAGTTGATGCACAACAACTGTGACTCATTCCTTTCCTTTCCCTTTCCACCTTTTACAGACAAAAGCAGAAAAGATGAGCTGCTCTATCACCCCAGACTCACCTACGTGGAGCCAGAGGAGGACGACGAGAGTGAAGCCGAGTCGTACGACCAGCGCTCCCATTCCGACGGAAGCTACAGCCCCCGGCGATCACGGCGGTCCAGCGGCGGCTCGTCTGGCGAGGAGTCCAGCCCGCGCCGCCGACCGGGACCCAAAAAGCTGAACTCTGTCTCCCCAAACTCTCCCCGCAAGCCCGAGCGCCGCAGCGAGCGCATGTTCGACGACTCAGACGACGACTCCTCCACGGAGAAGGAGGGCACCAACCTCAACTGGACGCCGGCCGAAGTGGTCACGCCGACCGCCCCTGTCCCGACCGGCACGGCCAGGCGCCGAGCCGGGCCCCCCGGCAACAAAGACCCGGCGTCGTCCACCGGCAGCGGGCTGATTAACCTGTGTGCCACCGTGCCTCCCGTGCCGGGGAGCGTGGGCGCCATGCCTGCAGAAGCTCGCTCTGCTGCTGCTGCCATCAGTCACGCCGCACAGCAAGGTCAGTGTAGGATCCATTTTCATTTGTTTTGGGTGTAGGACACAAATTGTCCATTGGTGTCACTAGTGTGCTTTTGAGTGATGTAGGCCTGCACGATTCGGGGAAAATTTGAATCACGATTTTTTAGCTTAGAATTGATATCACGATTCTCTGCCACGATTCTTTTTTCACGAAGTGTAATGTTTATTGCACACATGAACCATGACAAAACAAAACAAATTGGCAGTACCAAACATAGATTTTTTTTGGCACCTATAGCACATTGATCATCACCACAAGCCTGTAAACATAGAGGCTTCAATGAATAAAGAAAATAAAGTACATACTGGCCATTTAAGTCATTGCGCTACAGTGGAAATGTCCTCCATCTGAACCACTCCTGTTTTGAAATAAGAGGTTGCAATGATATGAGATTTTCACGGTACGATAACTGTCTCAGAATATATCCCGGTTTCACAGACATCATAAAAGACCTGCAACATCTTGTTGCACACATTTCAGGACTTAAGTGTCTCGCTGGATTGTGACCATCGTTACGGTGGGCAACAATTTGTGACAGTATCGTATTGGGAGTTACTCTTTGATTCCCACCGCTGGTTTCTAACCCAGTATCTTGTTGATGAAGCTTTCACGTGTTTCTGCTTTTTAGGTGTATCGGTTCCAGAGAGCATCCCTGGGTGGAGCCCGGCTGCTAGAACCCTCCGCAACATCACCAACAACTCTGACATGCAACCAGCCAGTCGACCCGCCAACGTAGCACATGTAAGACATCCCAACGGTTCTCCCCAAAAACATTAGAACAGCAGTTTTCCCTACCTCATGTCACTGAGCCAGTTTCTAATGTGAGGAAGAGCATGATCACATTTCAAGACTAATATTATATATATATATATATACTTTATCTGTGGACAGCTGCGCACTTGTATTTGTCGCGCAGCCGCGATTTCCTGTGCATTGTTGTTGACACATGCAACCACTTTCCTGAAACCGCTTGTGCGAACGAATCAAGTCCACAGCGGACACATCGTGTCTGTCTGAGCCCGTCTCCACCGCATCCACCTGCGAGGTTGTCAGCTGTGTGTCTGCCTGGCATACTCTGTGTGTTGGACGGCCCGCCAGTCCTCATCGATAATATAGTAGCGTGCAGGGTTCAAAATTAACTTTTTCGTCCACCAGCCAAATGGCTAGTGAATGTTCAAATTTGAATAACCACTCAATAGATTATAGGGCTGGGCGATAGGGAGAAAATCAGATATCACTGATATATATTCTTGACCAAATACCTCGATATCGATATTGCGGATAATCATCAGTAATGTGGACATAATGTCTAAGTGGGGAAAAGGCAAATAATAGAACAGCTAGAACAGTCTGGCAAGTTCAGAAAAGTACATCACTTTACTTTAATGCGGCCTTTAAAACCAGGAAAAGACAACACTTATGTCATATCACGATATTACCATATCCAATATCTAAGACGATATCTAGTGTCATATCACGATATCGATATAATATCAATATATTGCCCAGCCACTCAATAGATCACGATTGTTTTTTTGGCTGGTGAGTGAAGCAAATCCACCAGCATTTGGCTAGTAGATGCTAGGTGCTAATTTTGAACCTTGGTAGCATGTGTCACGTAGCTGACTAGTGCAAAGTTAGGACTAGCAAGTTAACTAGTAGTTAAAAGGGAACCATGCAGTTTTCTTTAGCTTAATTTACCTTAACTGAACAGCTTCAGTCATTGGAATGGTTATATGATTTTTTTTCGGGTTGAATGGTGGTCGTCTCGCTCCCCCCTAGCGCCTGTGAGAGCAAAAACCACCCTTGCAACTTTGGGCCAGCCTCAGCGTCAGGAAGTATGGCGTGATATCAGGTCTCGCGATGTAACAAATTGCTTCACGGCACTGCACACATACGCCCACTCAGGAACCGGCTAGCTATAAGAACAAGGTAGCGATGGAGTTTTTCACACTATCGTCATGGCTGAGCCGGCAAAAAAGAAGCAGAAAGGTAGGAAAGCATTGTCGGAGGAACAGAAAAAGAGGAAACGGCAGACTGACCGAGTGAGTTTTTACAACAGCGTTGCCAAATATCTATTCCGAAGCTGTAGGGGGAGCTCTATAGAGAAACCTGGGAGCAAAAAGCGAGAAAACGGCAAAGAAATTGCCAAAACTGCATAGCGCCCCTTTAAGAAATAGATTGTTGCCTATTTTTCTTTTATCCATTGAAAAATGTTTTTCTCACTGTCGGTTAGCGGTTTAACGGTTCATCGCTAACATCCCTACAACAAACTGTGTGACGTTTTTCAAGGTGTTGGCAAGAGTCACATGATTACAATCTCCAGAGATCGGATTTATGGCTGAATATGGACTAGCGATGACACCACGACGGCAACACTCATATAATGTGCATCAATGGTGTCACTTCACTGTTCCTTGTCCTCCTCGGTTGCAGATCCTCCAGAACCTGACCGCCAATCAGACAAAGCCGTTGGAGCAGCAGACCAATCAGAGCCACGCTCCGACCCCCAACAGCACCAACCCTCTTCTGTTCAACCAGTCCAAGCTGACGGGCCAGCCGCTCACGGCGGAGCAGCAGCAACAGTTGCTGCTGCAACAGCAACAGCAGTCTCACCAGGCCGCCCAGCAACAACACCAACAGCTACCGCAGCAGCCGCAGCATCCCATAATGCACCTCCAGCAGCAGCAGCAGCAGCATCAGATGTTGCAGCTACATCACCAACAACAGCAGCAGCAGCAGCAGCAGCAACAACAGTCCCAGGTCCCACAGCAACCGGGGTTTGCACAGTTACCCCAACAACAGCAACAGTTTCTACAACAACAGCAGCAGCAAATGCACCAACAGCAGATGTTTTCGCAGCAGCAGCAACAGCAGCAGCAGCATCATGCGTTCCCCCCGCAGCAGCAGCTCCGGCCCCAGCAGCTACTGCGGCCCGGTCTACAGCCCGGTCTACAGCAGCTGCAGCAGCAGCAGGCCCTGCAGCAGCAGCTCCAGCAGTTCCAGCAGCAGCAGCGCATGCAGATGTTACAGCAGCAGCAGCAGCAACAACAACAGCAGCAGCAGAACCAACAGCAGTTACACCAACAGCATCTCCAGCAGCAGCAGCAGCAGCAGCATTTCCTGCAGCAGCAACACATGCAGCAGCTGCAGCAGCAGCAGCAGCTGCAGAATCAGCAGCAGCTGCAGAATCAGCAGCAGCAGCAGCAGCAGTCTCTGCAGCACCAGATCCAGCAGGCCCTGCAGCAGCAGCAGCAGACGCTGCAGCCTCCGCTCCAGCAGACTCCGCACATCTCCCAGCTGTTTGGACACGAGCCGGCACAAGAAAGTGAGTACACCCAGTCGAGTCGAGCGTGATTTATGCTGCTGCGTTAAATCTCCGCCGTGGATACGTGCGTAGAGGCACGGACCCTACGCCGTAGCCTGACGTGCACCTCTCGAAAAATGTAACTAAACATCGCGCCTCCGACGCACGTCGCTCGGCCGTGGCATGGTAGGGTTGCATTTTCCCCGACTCATTACCTGGCTCTCCTTCTCCATAAACAACATGAAATCAAGGAGAGGGTTAACTTTTCCTGCTCCAGATTTCCCACCCTGGTCAGAAAGAACAGGGGAGATATTTTGTTTCTCTCACTATGACTTAAGAGTCGGCACTCGCTCTGAAGCTAATCGCCGTTACTATCTCACTCGCTCTACCACGCACTCCCCACGCACACACACACACATGCCGGCCCTGCTATTCTCTTAGAGATTGACGCACACACACCGAGGCACAAGTATAAACTTCGGGCCACTTACGTAGGCTACGGCGAAAGCCCTGCGTGGAGCCTCCGCAGAACCATAAATCCTGCTTTAGCGTGGAGGCTGCCAAACAAATACAACCCCCCCTTCAGAAGCTCCGCCCCGCAGATTCACAGACTGATAACTACTGGCCGGTCGACACATTCACATGCTGCCTCCCCCCCTACCATCAACTGTCGCCGCCGCCTGTTGCCGATTGGCAGAAATAGTCTTTTGTGGCACTCCTTCCTGTTTGTTTTCTATTTACAGAGCCAGGGCTGTGTATTAACACCGGATTTTTCAGCGCACACAGAAAATAGAGAGCTAGGTGACCGTAAGGAGACATTTGCTGAATTTGACAGAAAGTGTACTGGATTAACATCACTTACTATACCTGTAACGCATTGGTCCAGAGTGAAATATGAATGCCTAGTGTTCAGATAGGGCCAAAATGGAGAGAAAAAGATAACTTTCTTTAATAACTATCTTTAAGCGTGATCGCCTTAAAGCTATAGTGCGTAGTTTCTGTCTCCCCCATGAGGAATTCTAAGTAATGATCGCAACATTGTCGGCGCGTCTACATGATACCAGCCTTGCGTGATCGTGCACAGCCTCCTCTCCTCCTCCACGCAGTTGCTAGTAGCCAAGGAGGACACGGAGGATTAAAATCATCTTCACTCAAGTTTCTGCACGCGAAAGTCGCCGGACGCCACAATCTTCTGAACATAGCCATACTGAGAAACACAGAGAGAGAGTTGTGTGGAGCTGATAGTCTTAATTAGCTTTGTAGCAACTCATTTGGCGATGGCTTGAATGTAACGGACGTTCATTAATATCAAAAAGTTACGCACTAAAGCTTTAATGTGGAGTCTCTCTGTCATTGATAATAAAAACCAGGGCTGAAAGTTCTCAGGCACCATGCCTAAATTTAGGCATAGAGCGGTTTTACATTTATATAATATGTAATTCAATACATTGTATGCATTTCCTCCAGGCTCACAAAATGGTTTCTTGCTTTAACCCTTCTTTTCTTTGGTTACTAAAGTTAGTTTAAAACTATTACTCTGTTGGTATTTGCATTTGGATTTATGGAAGAACATCAAAGGTGGGTAGAAGTGTCACCTGCCATGCAATTGTTTCATCACACGCCAAAGTCGTGGCTATTTAGGGTCAGAAACACCAGTGGAGTACAGGGGAAAACTCACCTAGAGCAGAATTTTAGGCAAGGTAGGCATCTGCCTGGGGCCCCGAAACAGATAGAGATTTATTATGTTTAAAAATCGGATCGGATCGTGGGTCAAAAAAGCTGATCGGGGACTTCCCTAAAGTCTTGGCATGTTCTTTCTTGAACCTGCAGATTCACTCCTGTGCCTTTTTCTTTTCTAACTCTCAGTTCCACCGGATGGCTTCCTGCTGGGCTGTGTGTTTGCTGTCGCTGACTACCCGGAACAGATGGCTGACAAACAACTCCTGGCCACGTGGAAGAGGGTAAGACAGTTACTCAGTCTGCACAAGAAAAGCAAGAAGATTCTCATCTCCTCCATTTAGAACTGCCTGGGATAAAATACCAGCAGCTTATGTTATGAGTAGGGGTGTAACGGTACACAAAATTCATGGTTTGGGGTCACGTTTTTGTTTTTTTGGTACAGCAGGGAAAACAAGGCCTTTATTGATAGGACAGCTTAGACATGACAGGGGAGAGAGAGGGGAATGACATGCAGCAAAGGGCCGCAGGTCGGAACTGAACCCGCGGCCGCTGCGGCAAGGACTGAGCCTCTGTACATGGGGCGCACGCTCCACCAGGTGAGCTACCCAGGCGCCCCATAGTAAAGACATTTACTTTGACTTTGTTTTAAACTTTTTGAAAAATATATATATATATATATATATATATATATATAAAAAAAAATGCAATTGTGGCTCAATAGGACGTAGATATTCAACATGTTAAAAAAAAAAAAAGAGCAGCAAAGATTGTAAAAAAAGAGGTAAAATCTGTTGTATATTGGTTTATGTTTACTAAACCCCTCCCCCAGGTCATCCAGGCGTGTGGTGGTGCTGTCGACCCCACCCTGACCAGCCGCTGCACACACCTGCTGTGTGAGAGTCAAGTCAGCAACATGTATGTACAGGTAAGGATGGGTGCTATCAGAACATACACAACTCTATCAAGTACTCTAGCACTAATAAGAACATGCAGTGTGAGCTGGTGTAACACAAACCCACAGGAGTCAGAATCAGAAACGGGTTAATTGTAGAGGTGCAACGATGAATCAATTAATCGATTAGTTGTCAACTATTAAATTAATCGCCAACTATTTTGATAATCGTTTGAGTCATTTTTTTATTAAAAAAAATAAGATTTCTCTGATTCCAGCTTGTTAAATGTGAATATCTTCTAGTTTCTTCTCTCCTTTGTGACAGTAAACTGAATATCTTTGAGTTTTGGACAAAACGAGACATTTGGGGACGTCATCTTAGGCTTTGGGAAACACTGATCCACATTTTTCACCATGTTTTGACATTTTTATAGATCAAACAACTAATCGATCAATCGAGAAAATAATCGACAGATTAATCGACTATGAAAATAATCGTTCGTCCCTAGTTAAATGCCTAAGTTTCACATACATGGAATTTGCCTCGGCGTTCTTTGTGCACAATAAACATAGTAAGAGAAAAGAAAAAGAAATTCTGCAAAAGTCAGAAATCTTAAATATGAAATACAAATGAACAACTGAAATGATGTATAACATCAAAAATGAAAAGTACAGTGTATAAAACGAAAGAGGATGTAATGTGTAAAATATTGACCAAGGAATGTGCAATTGTTTACAGAACGAAGAATATGTGTAATGTGCAAAACTAATAACTTTGCCAAACTGCATTAGTTAGCTCTGGCGACTTGAGGTGTGGGCTGGGATAAGACAGAGTCGGTGTCAGTGGGGGCCCGGGCCTTGTTGATGAGG
The DNA here is from genome assembly GCF_008315115.2 of Sander lucioperca. NCBI lineage: Eukaryota > Metazoa > Chordata > Actinopteri > Perciformes > Percidae > Sander > Sander lucioperca. The sequence continues at coordinate 23,499,208 of NC_050181.1, forward strand.
CCCACTCCAGTCGGGAAGAAGCTGTTCTTGTAGATTGAAGATTTTGGTCCTGATGGACCGCAGCACCTGCCGGAGGGGAGGGGTTCAAACAGTTTGTGTCCACTGGGGGTGGGAGGGGTCGGCCATAATCAGAAACGTGACGGTGATAGTCAGCAGGTGCAAAAAAGGGAAAGGGCATGGCCTTGCGGCGAGGGAACCTGTCCATCAGACATCGTATAAGAGAAGGAGATAATATAGATGATAAAGAGGTCAATGATTGGTCAACCAAGAGCCTGGGTCCGTCTGAGGTTTTTACAGGTTCTGTAAAAAGGATGTTTTTTCCTCGCCACTGTCACACCAAATGCTTGCTTGTGGGAAATCGTTGGGTCTTTGTAAATTATAGAGTGTGGTCTAGACCTACTCTATCTTTAAAGTGTCCTGAGATAACTAGGGTTGGGTACCGAACTCTGTACTTTTTTGGGTACCGACCTAATTACGTCGATACTACCGAGGACCGATTCACTTTAAATCAAACGGTACCAAATTTCGGTACCTGAGAGCGAGAAAGTGCAAGCTTATCTGTCCACTCTGCATGTTGACAGAGAGCGGAGCTCCGAGACACACACACACACACACACACACACACACACACACACACACACACGCGCGTGCGCAGAGGTGCGGACGGAGTAAACTTGAGCAAACTACGTCGGCGCTGCAGTTTTGTTGACGTCACAGTGAGTCACGGAGGTGAGGCGAGGTGAAAGCGGTCACGATGCTGTTGACGTCACACCTCTGAGACAAGCAGGCACAACAGTGGTTTCTATGCCCTGGGGACTGACTAACAGGCTGAGGTTGTAAGGCAAGGCAACTTTATTTCTACAGCACCTTTCAGCAACAAGGCAATTCAAAGTGCTTTACATAAAACATTAAAGAGCAATTAAAAACGGTCATGATGAAATTAAAACAGGCTAAAATAGAATAATATACAAATACAAGAATAAAAGTTACAGTGAGTAAGGAATGAATAATTATTCAATTTAATAGGTTGTAGGGACAGGTTTGGGAGGAGAGAGGGAGGGGGTTTATTTTTATTTTTGTTTAATTTCTTTAGAGTGTAAAATATTCTAAATAAATAACATAATGTTCTAAGTCAATAGGATACATAGGGTTGGAATTATTTTTACAACTGAAATAATTTTTTTGAAAATTACCGAAAAAAGGTACTGTTGCGTACCGTAAGTACCGGTACCGATATTGGTTCAGATGCGAAAGGTACCCAACCCTAGAGATAACTCCTGTGGTGATTTTACACTATAAATACAATTGAATTGAACTGAATTGAATTGACTGAGTACTGAAAGTTGAATTTATGGCTTAAAAAAAGGGCGAGTCTGCTGAACGTGCTGACTGAACTGCATGGTGAATGTCAAGCCATCTAGGCCTTGATTCACTTGCCAAAAAACATGGCATCTTTGTCACCGTTGTTTGATGTCTGTGGTGTTTTTTCTCTGCCAGGCACTCCGAGAGGGGAAGCGCTGTATAACAGCCCACTGGCTCAACACTGTACTGAAGAGGAAGAGGATGGTTCCTCCTCATCGGACGTTGCATCTGCCCTTCGCCTTCCCTCCCGGAGCCAAACCCTGCTCCCAGCACGTAGGTCCAACTCCCACTGAAATCTGCTTTATTCATGTCGTGTTTGTTACCAGCCTGAAATCTGTTGAAATCTGCCTGAAAAAAAAGGCACTGGCATCTTAACGTCTGACTGTCATCTCTGTCCTTTAACCTTTTCTCTGTCGTTTCGCTGACAGATTATATCGGTGACGGGGTTTGTGGATGCTGACAGGGATGACCTGAAGTTGATGGCCTACCTGGCTGGTTCCAGATACACCGGGTATCTGTGTCGGAGCAACACCGTCCTCATCTGTAAAGAGTAAGATTTGGGGGTTGCAGATGATACATAACTGGGTCTTACTAATGTCATCAAAACGTGCTAATCTTGGATACACCATCCTGCAAGCGTATCCTAACCATAACATAAAAACACAGCTTGCCCACTCTCCCACTAAGTGGATAATAAATATTCTAATGTGGATAAAGTGCTGAGTAACTAAATTAATTTAAAAAATGTAATTAAAAAAAGTTTAGCTTCATTTAAGTTATGTTATCGCTTTGGGAAGGAAGCTATTCCTAAATCTGCTAGTCCTTGTTTTTAGCTGATGTAACATCTCCCTGAGGGCAAGAGTTCAAACAGTGGGTGACCAGGGTGAATACAGTCATGTGTAATTTTGGTGGCTTTTGAGAGCAGTCGAGAGCCAGGTACAGTGTTGGTGGTGACGTGGTCGTCTTGCTGATCTCTCTTCAGACCCAGCGGGCTTAAATACGAGAAGGCCAAGGAGTGGAAGATCCCCTGCGTGAACGCCCAGTGGCTGTGTGATATACTGCTGGGCAACTTTGAAGCCCTGAGACAGATTCAGCACAGCCGATACTCCATCTACACACACCCTGAACCACTGGTGCCTAACCCACAGCTGGTCCAGAACCTGCTGGGTATGTACAGTTGAATGCACCGTCAATAAAACAGATTGTTGCATTTTATGTCGGATATTGAGTTTTATTAGAATGGCATAGTTGGGAATTAGTTATATATATATTATATATATATTTTTTTTTTGAACATATCTTTATTAAATTTCTTCGGGGCATATACAACATAAAGGAATACAGTTACTGAGTAAAGAACAAAGCCCTCCTTTTAACCCACCCGCAACCCCTTAAATTAAACAACCAAAACAACTAAAAAAAAAAAAAAAAAGAAAAAAAAAAAGGTATAAAACAAATACAACTAAACAAAAAAAAAACACAGAAGGTTTGCACATTTGAGGCGGGAATTAGTTATATAGTACTACACAAGGTTAAAGTAAGAAAGAGACAATGGGCCCTGTCTTGCACCTGGCGCAGCGCAAAGCCCGACGCAAGTGTCTTTGCTAGTTTAAGACCGATGCAGTTGTCAACTTCCCGTCCAGCGCCCATGTCGTTTAAATAGCAAATGCACCTACGCCCATCTGTGTGCCCATGGGTGTGCTGGTCTTACAGGGAGGTGTGTTCAGGTGCATTCTTGGCGTATTGCTATCTTGAGGCAGCGGAAAGTTATCGTGCCATTGACCAACAAAAACCTGGTCTAAAGTCAACAACACAGCATTTCATTGTTATTTTAACAGCACAAATATTTTAGGTTCGTGCAAACTATGCTTGTTACACACACAGAGACGCGCAGCAGCAGCACACAAACATGCAAAAGATTACAAAAAAAAATATTACAATGTGAAATAGTTTTGGTGGCAAAGTGCGCGTGCCATATGTGATCTGCTCGCGCGCTTTCACTTCACGCACGAGCAGATCAGTTTCTTCTCCTGAAAATCTCTCCTTCCTGCTCAGCAAATCCTCCATCATAATAGCAATGTGCCAAGGTCCAAACGCGCCTGGCTTTTAAAGGGAATGGGAGATGACACTCTGATTGGTTTATTGCATGTTACGCCCAAAACACACCTATGATTAATTAAGACACTGAGTACAACCCCTTTTGAACCATGCGCCTGGCGCACGAACCCTGTTTTCCAACCCTGATTCATACGCGCCCTAAACGCACCGGCGCCAGGCGCTTCACGCCGTGCGCTTAGATCGTTAAAATAGGGCCCACAATCTGGGATGTCACACGATAAGCCAGGCAGGTGTTACACACACACTTCTCCGTGGGAGTAGCCTTGGTGTGTGAAACCTTTAAACTGCACAGTTTGAAGTTATTTACAGTTTATTGTGGATTATCTCGGTATCATTTGTTTTGTGTGTGTGTGTGTGTGTGTGTGTAATATTTAAACATCAGTGTATCAACTGTAATTGCCAACTGTAGGCTGAAAACAAACTGGCTTCTGTTTTTCTCTGTAGCTGCTTGGAGAACGCCGATCAAAGTATCTTCCGAAGCTTTGGCGGTAAGTTTGGTGAAGGCGCTGCTTCCTGTCTCCTGTTTGGCGCAACAACAAAAAACAACTCCGTCATTGGTTGAACTCATTTAGTTTTAGTCGTTAGCAGCCAGCTCTCAGAGACCAGTTCCCTTTGAATGCTTCCCTAAACACTTTCATTTGAATTCTGTCATTCATATACAGTATTCAGTGCAAGTCTATTTGTATGGATGCCTTTTTTTTCTTTTACTGTTGTAACCTTTTGTCAGAATTGATAATTGGTAATATAAGTCATCTCTGGTGAGATCTGTTGCTGAAAAACCCCTCCCCACACTTTTATTCTGGTGATTAAACTAGTTTATTTTGCCATTCATAAATTGTTTGATTGGCATAGAGCTTCAAAACTTGGTTTGCCTTCACATTATTCCCACATAAAAGATGAAACCCCTCCATAGTTTGACCCACACGTACAGCGTCGGTACATAAGATTTGAAGTGTTTCACATGTGTCTTATACTTTTTATTTATTTATTATTGTTCCGTCAGTACAGGTAAAAAGAGACTGGGGCGGCAACTAACGATATTTTTCCCGATGGATCGATTAGTTGTTTGGTCTATAAAATGTCAGAAAACGTCAATCAGTGTTTCCCCAAAGCCCAACATGACGTCCCCAAATATCTCGTTTTGTCCACAACTCAAATATATTCAGTTTACTGTCACAGAGGAGAGAAGAAACTAGAACATATTCACATTTAAGAAGCTGGAATCAGAGAATTAATCGTTTTCATAACAAATGACCCTGATTCTATTGATTCTCGAAATAGTTGCCGATTCATTTAATAGTTGACAACTAATCGATTCATCTTTGCAGCTCTAGAAGAAACTAGTCTATATCCACTATGTTTCATTTCCGGGATTGTTCAGGGGCCGCCGGAAATTCCGCCGGATGTCCCTCATTTTCGGCCACTTGTCCGTTACCTTCCTCTTTCTTTGTGTTGGCGTTCTAAACTCCGGTGGATTTCTGAGGACTGTGGTTAACTGCTCCTCAGATCTCTGCAGGGTAAATCCAGACAGCTAGCTAGACTATCTGTCCAATCTGAGTTTTCTGTTGCACGACTAAAACAACCTTTAAACGTACACGTGTTCCACCAAAACAGGTTCCTTCCAGAGGCTATTTTGCAGAGGCACCGTTGCTCTGTCCTGCGATTGGCACCGCCCAAGACGATTGTGATTGGTTTAAAGAAATGCCAATAAGCATGTTTTTCTCCCATCCCGGAATGCTGTGCAGACTAGCCAGACCCTCCTCCACAGCGCTGTGAAGGAGGGTCTGGCAATGTTAGACTAAGAAGGGACCAAACAGGCAGTATATGATAGATTACTTGTGCTGTGTTTGTGTCTCTGTTATGATCGCGTGGTGTTTAGAGTCTCCAGCTGCTCCAGAAGCAGAAGATAACCGACTCCACCAACCAGCCGGCAAACAAGAAGGCCAGGTCAGTACCGCAGCTCTGGGTACAGGACGTTTGTCCCTGGGGAAGTTGGACCAAACATCAACTGTCCAGATTACTGTGTTCTGATGATATTTTGGGTAAAAGTACAATTGTTTGTGTGTGTCTGTAGACTGGAGGAGATCCAGTCACCCAATAAGAAGCTTCCTCCAGAGTCCACTCCCCGGGTCATGTTCACAGGCTTTGAGCCCGCACAAGTACAGCAGTACACAAAGGTAAAGTCAGCCCGAGCACTCACTCAGACTTCACACAACTGTTCAGATCATCACGTGATCATCAATCACGGCACTAGCTTTCTGTTGCTACACATCAGTAAACATAATGTGTTTCTTCCTAACATTAGCTTCTCCAGTGTCTCCTGCTGCTGAATGTTGTCAGTGTTTTAAAGATGTCCGTCCTCATCTCTTCCTCCCCTGCAGAGGTTACATGCTTTAGGTGGTGAAGTAGCCGACGGCAGTCCGAAAGTCACTCACCTGCTGGCTAGTAAAGTGACTCGCACCGTCAAGTTCCTCACCGCCATGTCCGTGGTCAAACACATCGTCAGCCCAGAGTGGCTGGACGAGAGCTGGAGGAGCCAGAAGTTTGTGGGTAAGTGTGTGTGTGGGTGTGTGCATGGGCGTGGTTAGGCAGGGCCTGACGTAAACTTTTTTTGGCCACTGGAAGGTGGACACGACCCACACAGGCTTTGTACCAATCCAATTTTGAGCCAGTAATGAGCCGCCACATTTTTTCGCTCAAATCCAAGGAAATAGCAACAACCGTGGCAAAAAACAACTAATGAATCATTCAATTCTCATTGGTCCCATTGGCAAATTCACCCGCATTTGGTGTGTGTGTGTGTGTGTGTGTGTGTGTGTGTCCTTGTTTTACTGTATTCGTGGGGTTCAAAAACCGGGGAATACAGTATACTTGTGGGGTCTGCACAGCCTTGTGGGGCCCAAAATGCTGGACCCCACAAGGTTAAAGGGCTGTTTGAGGGTTAAGACTTGGTTTTAGGATTAGGGTTAGAATTAGGTTATGGTTAGGGTGAGGGTAAGGGTTAAGGTTAGGCATTTAGTTGTGATGGTTAAGGTTAGGGTAAGGGGCTAGGGAATGCATTATGTCAATGACGGGTCCCCACAAAGATAGTGAAACGTGTGTGTGTGTGTGTGTGTGTGTGTGTGTGTGTGTGTGTGTGTGTGTTCCCTTTTGAGTCTTTCTTTTTCCTACTGAATAGAATTAAACAGAAATTGAACAAAGCATAAATTGAAAATATATTTGATTAAATGATTTCATCTGGTTCACACAGTAGTAACCTAGGTGTGTGTGTGTGTTGCAGATGAGCAGAGCTACACCCTGAGGGACGCGGAGGCGGAGGTGTTGTTTGGCTTCAGTTTGGAGGAGTCACTAAAGCGAGCCCACAGCGCACCGCTCTTCAAGGTTAGACAACAAGCTTCACACTCAACACAAGTTGACTCTGAAACCAGTCGGACCGGGCCTTTAATCACAGAAATGATTGGAAAGAATGATTCAGGCAAGAATGCATCTTTCACTGAGGTTATTCTCGCTGGTTGGAATACTGGCAAGACCTTCCACAGTGGTGCAAATTTGTGAACTTGGATCGGTTCTGATTCATTTTGTCTCTGTCTGTCTCATGTAATGGGTGATGCAGGGAAAGTACTTCTACGTCACCCCGGGGATCTGCCCCAGCCTCAGCACCATGAAGCCCATCCTGGAGAGTGCCGGAGGGAAGCTGCTGGCCAAGCAGCCCTCGTACAGAAAGATCATGGAGCATAAACAGAACAAGGTGCTTCAGATACTTGCAATCCTTTAATGCACCTGTCCACTGTCATGTCTTGTTATGTCCTGAAAAGACATAGATTCTTCTTGGAAATGGTTTTAAAATGGAACATAATTAGGTCGGTTGGTGTAATGACAGTTAAAAGGGTTTACACGCCCCTAAAATATTTTTTTTTCTTAAATCCTCATAGCCGGTGGATGGTGGGTGATGTAAAGGAATGATAAGGATATATTTTCATATATCACATTTCAAAATAAAACAAACTCCGTAATAGGCACTAGTACTAATAAAGATAGAAAAAGAACCCAGCGGACAATAAAATACCTCCTGATTATTGAACAAAGGTCAGTCTTTTTATTTTTGTTTATTTATTAGCAAAGTTCTAACAATGTCGCTCGTTTGTTGCAGAACCTTCCAGAGATCATCTTAATTTCCTGTGACAATGACCTCCACCTCTGTAGAGAATACTTCATGAAAAACATTGGTAAGAGAGACACACACATATACACACTCACACACACACACACACACTCCTGTTTAAAGTGCTCATATTATGATCGTTTTCAGGTTCATAATTGTATTTAGAGGTTATATTAGAATAGGTTGACATGGTTTAATTTTCATAAGACACCATATTTGTGTTGTACTGCACATTGCTGCAGCTCCTCTTTTCACCCTGTGTGTTGAGCTCTCTGTTTTAGCTACAGAGTGAGACCTCTCACTGCTGTTCCATCTTTGTTGGGAGTCGCACATGCGCAGTACCTAGGTAAGGACTACTAGCCAGTCAGAAGCAGAGTATGAGGGCGTGCCCTGACAGTACCTAGGTAAGGACTACTAGCCAGTCAGAAGCAGAGTATGAGGGCGTGCCCTGACAGTACCTAGGTAAGGACTACTAGCCAGTCAGAAGCAGAGTATGAGGGCGTGCCACGCTAGCAGCTAGGCGAGCATTATAACGTGTGTTCCAAAGTGACCACGTTTGTCTCTGAAGTAAAGACTGGACTACAATAGAGCTGTTTGGAGCAGTTTGTGAACAGTGTTTTCTGTTGGAGATGGTTAGTCCCTTTGGGGTGGACTTTGGGCTTTTTCACTTTGGAAACTTATAACGAGCACAAAAAAAAAAATATAACACAATAAAGGAAAGGGAAAAGCCAAAAAGCATAATATGAGCACTTTAAGTGCTGAGTATTGTACACTTTTAGAAAGCACTTGTATAGAAGAGTTGATAGTAGAACTAGTTTCTGACGCTTGATGTCTCTGTTGTCCAGATGTCCACAACGCGGAGTTCATCCTGACAGGAGTTCTCACCCAGAAACTCGACTATGATTCATATCCTTTACAGCAATGACCGTTCCGGACCAAATGCTTCTTACAGGACAGTAACTGCAGCTACAGCAGTATAGCAGCACCTATGGATTCCAGTTAGTGGTCAGCAGCCATCATGTACCTACTAACCCAACAGTAGTACGGAGTCATATGTGTGTATTTTTACTAGGCCTGTCAAACTAAATAGTTAATAACCAGTTAACGCATATTCCTTTTAACACCACTACTTTTTTTAACCTGTAGTTTAGTAAATCAGAAAGTGATGCAGCAGTGACGTTGTACAACCGTGCTTTGTGGATGGCTAGCAGAAACCGTAAAGTGCTCCGCTCCGCGATAACATCCACTTGAGCATTAAAATCTTGAAAAAAATACATTTTCATAAGTACGTTTAGAACAGATAAATGTGCGATTAATTGCCAGTTAACTATGGAAATCATGCGATTAATCGTGATTCAATTTGTTAATCGATTTGACAGCCCGAATTTATTTATTTCAACACTGCATGTGTCCAAGTAAATTCTAGTATTTTAAATTTGCGATCAATCACACCCCATGACTGTGATTAACTTGTGTTGTGATTTACTTTTTTTAAAAATTTTTTTTTACAAGGTAAAAACAAGCGGCCGAAATGGGTTTCCTCAGGAGGGTGGCTGGCGTCTCCCTTAGAGATAGGGTGAGAAGCTCAGTCATCCGTGAGGAGCTCGGAGTAGAGCCGCTGCTCCTTCGCGTCGAAAGGAGCCAGTTGAGGTGGTTCGGGCATCTGGTAAGGATGCCCCCTGGGCGCCTCCCTAGGGAGGTTTTCCAGGCACGTCCAGCTGGGAGGAGGCCTCGGGGAAGACCCAGGACTAGGTGGAGGGATTATATCTCCAACCTGGCCTGGGAACGCCTCGGGATCCCCCAGTCAGAGCTGGTTAATGTGGCTCGGGAAAGGGAAGTTTGGGGTCCCCTGCTGGGGCTGCTACCCCCGCGACCCGTTACCGGATAAGCGGAAGAAGATGATGATGATGATGATGACATTTTTTTTTTTATTGATTGACAGTCCTAATTTTTTACATATAAAATAATTAATATGAGGAATACGATTTGTATACATAGACATTCTCTCACATAGGGCTGGGCGATATGACCTCAAATCCAAATTTAACATTTTTACCTCGATTGTGATTGCGATTAAACAACAGCGGCTTGGCCCCCATCATCCTCCCCAGCTCCTCTCGTCCAAAACTCGTCACATCCGATTAAAAAAACAAACAAGATGGCGGCGGCCAAATTGCCGAGCTCGGGCTTGGGTTATGGGTTATGGGTTATAGGTTATGCTATGGGTGACCTCAGGGCTGCTATGTCCAATATTTTGACAGTCTCTGGTTGCCCTTCAGACCATGTGTTTGTATTGTTACTGTGACATTGGCTACGTATGCACAACAATATTCCACATGGCAAGATTTCTGCCGCCACAGTATCAGAAATACGGCAGACGCACAATGTAGTCGCGGTTGCCTTTTAAATTATCCTGCCGACATAATGCACGCTGTGTTCACACGGTCCAACCAGTCCGCCACCGCTGGTAAACTTTGAAAAAAATCCTATTTTGCACGGCCACATGTAAACGGGAATATTAGTTGAATACTCGCAGTCGTTAGCTACTGTATGTAAACAGCTTAGTCGGAATATCGTCTTTTTCAGAATAAAGGCAAAAATGGGAATATTATGTGCATGTGAACGTAGTCAGTAGGGATCGACCGCTACTGGTATTTCAAGCCCGATACCGATTATTAGTAGTTAATGAAACTGATAGCTGATATTTGGAACCGGTATTCATATACGGTGAAAATGAAAATCTTTAAGTCACACGAGACTTAGTTTAAATGCTTTAAACAGTTATTTAGTAAATGAGAAACTTTCAACATAATCCGCACTAACAGATAGTCAGATAGTGTGGGAACATTGAGTCAGACTCAGTGGTGGGTGAACAGACGCAGAGCTGTAGCCGACATTTTAACCCTTGTGTTGTCTTGCCGTCGGCCATGCAACTTTTTGTTTTTCTGGGTCAACATTTCAAATTTAAACCCTAAGAAGCTTTTGTTGCTTTCCACTGTGTTTTTTTTTATTTTTTTGATTATGTTTTTGGGCATTTTAGGCCTTTATTTGGATAGGACAGCTTAGACTTGAAAGGGGAGAGGGGGGGGGGGAATGACCTGCAGCAAAGGGCCACAGGTCGGAGTTGAACCCGCGGCTGATGCGTTGAGGAGTAAACCTCTATAAATGGGCGCCCGCTCTACCAGGTAAGCTAACCAGGCGCCCTCCCCATTGTTTTTTTGACGTTCTTCTTTTTTTTCCCACTTTTTAGAATTTTTTTCCCAACATTTTTGTCATTTTTTTTGTCAACGTTCTTTTTATCAATTCTTTCCTTCAAATGTTATAAAATTTACTATAACACCCACATTCAATGAAAGTAGTGAACTGATCATTAATTTACTTGTGAAGAGCGTTGTACGGAACCATCCACGTTATTATTTGGTTGAAAGAAACCCACATTTCTGATATAGAAACTTTTTGGAAAGAAATGGGTCAGATTTGACCCGAGGACAACAGGAGGGTTGATTCATAAACTTCACCGGTTGTCAGGCAAATAAAACGCTGATACAGATATTCTGCAAACTGCCAAAAAAAAAACAGCCTGATAATCGGTCTATCCCTAGCAGTCAGTGGTATGTGCTGTGGACAGAAGTCAGTTTCCTTGACAGTCCCACGTATAAGTTCACTTGATGGTGAAGCAACGAGGACGCGGAGACGAGGAGCAGCAGATCAGGAAGCCACCTGCGTACGGTCCAGACACACTGACTTTTTCTACGTTTTAATTTCTGTGCATAGATCATTTTGTAGCTTTTTGTTACCTATTTGAGAATAAATAAATAAATAAATGGATGTTATTTTTCTGAAATGAATGTTTAAATTATGGAGGATTTTAACCTTTTACCTGTTCAAATAAATTGTGTGAATGCTTCAGCTGGTACACGCTGCTTTTTGAAATAAAAAACTGTACATTATGTTTGTGAAAAAAATGTCTTTTGGCTTTGTTGCTTTCTGATCATGTTGTCATAATGTTTCATTTTTTAGCAGGGCTGCACAATCAGTCGCAATGTTATCAAAATCGCAATATCAGGGTTTCCGCGGGGTCTTAAAAAGTCTAAAATTTCAACATCAAAATATTTAAAGATCATTTTTTGGGGATTTTCCTTTTTATTTGATAGTGACAGTGGGTAGACAGGAAAGGTGAGAGGGAGAGGGGGGATGACACGTAGCAAAGGGCCGCAGGTCGGACTCGAACCCGCGCCGCTGCGAAGGACTCACGGTAGAGTTCCATTTGACCGTGCAACGCTTCTGTCGCGCCGCGCTCCACTCTCTTCCTATGGGTGACGTCCATAGACTGTATATAAGAATGGACCAACAGATCCCGTTGCTCTGGACGGAGACCAGTGAAGGCCGTTAGAAGCACTTTTCCGGTGAGCGCTGAGCGTTACTGCGCAGCCTCCAACTGAGAGAGACGACGTAAATGTGCCGTGAGCAACGTGTCTGAAAGTTGTAAGTCTTCTGGTAGCTGTGCCAAGAGAAATCTCAATCATTCCCAATCTAGCAGAGAAGGAGAGCGTAGGTATATGTAAGGAGATAACATGGACACAGGCTAATTATTGCTAACTAAAATGCTAGTTAACATAAGTAATTAAACTTAAACAGCTAATGTAAGTCCAAACTGCCTTGAGCGTCTCCTGTACTATAAGGTAATTCCTCTACTATGAGACAGTAAGTCTCGTGGTTATGACACAATCGTTAGCCTATTTTTATAAAAACATCTGCTACGGAGCCATAACGTGAGATACAAGGTAATGGAGCCTTTTATACATTGTCGTGTTTCTTTAGAAATAAACAATGGACAATAAAGTCTTTAAACGCTTCAGATGTAAAGTTATTCGCTGTCAAAGTGACGTCAAAATGAATGGCAGTCAATGGAATGCTAACGGGGGGTGATCGCTTTGTAGCATCAAAATGGCGCCATAGGAGATTCGAGCTCTGAAGCGAAGCTTAACCCCTTGGTGACGTCAAGCGACTTCAACGTGCACGCAAAGCATTCCGGGAAGGCGGCGCTGCATTTGAAAAAATGCTGCGCGTCAAAAAGCTGGCCGATGCCCATCGTTATGCAAATTAATCCATTGAACGCGACGCAACTATCCAGTAGAAGTAGACGAAAATCTTTCAAACTAACCTTTGTCGATCTGAAATGAAGACAGATTCAGCAACCGTATGGCCTATTTCTCACTTAAAATGTTTTCAGAAACACGTTTCGGTGAACTATTTTAGTACAATACTAGATTGTATTCTCAACGAGCTGCCATGTTACTCTGTTGAAATTCTCGAGAAGCCAGACCCACATCACGCGTTCGTCCAATCAGCTGCTGTCAAGGGCGTGGAGCATCAACCATAGATATGACATCATGACACCACGCTTCAGTCGTGTCGGACAAATGGATCTGTACCGTCAGTCTACATTGGGCGCACGCTTCCACTGGGTGAGCTAGAGGTCGCCCCCAAAAGTCTTAAATTCGCTGAAGTATTGTGTTCTTATTTTTCAGCTGTGGGGAAGTGCAAGTTTAGCAATACATGGCCTGAAAAAACTGAATTAGGGCTTAGTTGTTGTTGTGATAAAGGTCTTAAATTAAGGTGACCAGATTTCTGAGACAAAATCCGGGGACACTTTCAGCTCAGAAGCGTAAATACCTCCAAAACAGGTAATGTTTTTATCTTTGTAAATTTAAAACGGGGACACTGCCCCAAAGGCGTCACTAGACCTAGAGCTGCACTGGGGCACAAGCCCCCCTAGGGGGGGTCCATGGGCATGCTCCCCTGTAAGACAATTTTGTCTATTTTAACGTTTAAATGCCTCAATCTGGTGCACTTTGAAAAGAAATTCAGACAACAAGTAGGAGGTGTTCTATGTGTGGAGTAGTTTTGGAGACATGCCTCTTTGTAATTATGACATAAAAAAAAAAAACTATGGCAAAAAATACTGAAAAGTAAGTGATGTAGTATAACCAGCAGAAGACTAATTATATGTGAGGGAAGTTTAGAGACCCAACTCTATTTAATTATTCAAATATTAAATGTTTTTGACAAAAAAATATTGCCCAGAATTATGAAGATGCTTATTTTTTGAAAGGTAAGTGCTGTAGTACAACCAGCAGGGGGGGCTCCTATGTGTGGAGTAGTTTTGGAGACATGACTGTAATTTTGACATATTACATTTTTTTGGCAAAAAATATTCCCCAAAATTAGGCATATGCCTATTTTTGAAAAGTAAGTGCTGTAGTACAACTAGCAGGAGACAAGTTATAATTGAGGTAAGTTTGGAGACACTACCTTATTTAATCATTAAATTAATAAATATTTTGTAGTTTGTAGACCGTCCCTAAGCACTCGTCTTACTACTGTCTCACCAATGAATATGGACTAGTAAATATCCATATCGCCGGCGGGGGCACAGAGATGGGTCTCGAGTCTGAGACTCGGACTCGAGTCGCACTTAAGTCGTACAAACAGCTGACTTCAGACTTAAATTGCGACTCGACCCAAAAGACTTAAGACTTGACTCCGACTCAAGCTTCGAGACTCGTCGTTTTCATGCAATTGCTTTTTAAATCTAAATTCATTCAAGTATTTCTATTTTCTTTTATTGGCGCATATAGACGTTGAGGAAACGTATGACGAGCCTCATGTTCCCTGCCCTTTGCCATAATGTGCAACGTAACGCATGCGCTATGCCTATGTGTGTGCACTCACATATCAAAAAATGCATTGATGATGGCGACACCAAGTCCTCCCGGAGTTGTGCCTTTTGTCATTAGTTTTGCTTTCAATAACTTGGTAAACAGTGGCAGTAAGCCAACAGCTACATGCAAGGTGTGTGGCACCAAGATAAATGATGCCGGGTCAACAATGTTGAACTTCATCGGGCATCTCAAAACGCACCCAGATAGGTCAGTCATTTGATAATGTGAAAGAGACGTTTAGCATATATCGTCACAGGTAACAAGCTAACCATAGCAAAGTGCTGGGAACAGGCAGATTGTATCTTTATAGTTGTATCCGGATCAGATGACCAGACTTGAGACTTGAGACTTGACTTGAACTTGTCCCTCAAAGACTTGAGACTTGACTTGGACTTCCAAAAAATGACTTGTGAAAATCTCTGGGGGGGGGGGGGGGGGGGCACAATATCTGTTAAAGGCAAAATATGTGTGAAACCATTCTGAATGAAGTAGTGTGGTGCTGTAGACGTCCCAGCCTACAAATCCTATCCTACAGACTAGAGGAAAAAAATCTTTGGTACAGATCCTCGTATAAATCACACTATAAACATTTTTATTTTATTTATTTATTTTTTTTCAATGAAAATGAGAGAAATGATACAAAAATGGTTATTCCCTCCAATATCGTGAATCATATCACAATCACAGTTTGATATTTTCCTTAAATGCTGCAGTTCTAGTTGTTAGGCATAGTTTGTGTCTTCAGCCTGTTCCTCAATTAAGAAGTTTTGGGAATTAATATCTGAGATTTACTCACGTGTCAAAACAATCAACTCCCCAAATTCACGCTTAAGAGAAAAAGGGTCATATTTCAGAACAAAAGCTCTGTCTCGTCTTGTTCTCACTTTTGAGGTTTTGAAAGCTTTCTTGAAGGTATTCCTCCCAGGTTTGAGCAGATAATTCCTGATAGATTTGATTTAATTAACTGGTAATGAGGGTCTGGGGTAGTTACTGGTGAAGTTCTAATTGCTGGCTGTCAGACAGATAGCCGGGGGTCATGTGTGGGTGGGGGACGCAGGGTGGGTGGGAGCGTGGGGGGGGGGCAGCGTCGCCTGCGGTGCTGCCCTCAAAACTACAGCACACTGAATTAGACACAGCCTGAGCCAAGGTCATGTGCTACATATTCTGTGTGTGTGTGTGTGTGAGAGAGAGAGAGACTGTGTGACTGTGTGTGCGTGTGACTGTGTGTGTGTGTGTGTGTGTGTGTGTGACTGACTGACTGACTGTGTGAGACTGTGTGTGTGTGTGTGTGTGTGTGTGTGTGTGTGTGAGAGAGAGACTGTGTGTCTGACTGTGTGTGTGTGTGTGTGTGAGAGAGAGAGACTGTGTGACTGTGTGTGTGCGCGCGTGCGTGTGTGACTGTGCGTGTGACTGTGTGTGTGCGTGTGTGTGACTGTGTGTGTGTGTGTGTGTGTGAGTGTGTGTGTGTGTGAGACTGACTGACTGTGTGAGACTGTGTGTGTGTGTGTGTGTGTGTGTGTGTGTGTGAGAGAGAGACTGTGTGTGTGACTGTGTGCGTGTGTGTGTGTGTGCGTGTGTGTGTGTGACTGTGTGTGTGACATGAAACGTGATGTTCAGTTCTGTCATGTTTCTCTATGTTTATTTTAGATTTGTTGGGTGTCAAAGCAGGACTCAAACTGCAACTTTAGAGTAGGATTGGGCATCAAGAACCGGTTCCAGCTTGGAATCGTTTCAAAAATTACAATGGAATCATTTTTTTTATAATTTTATAACAAAAATTTGGTTTCGAATCCGATCATTGGTTTTAAATTTAACGCGCAAGTTTTGGTTTCCGCAGCGGCCACCGTACCTCCAGGCGCTAGCAGCCACGGAGCACAGGAAGCTTTACGGTGAAAAATCAAATGTGTCCTCTTATCTGTCAAATTAGCATGGGACCCATTTCAACTCCACCCCCTCAGAAAGGGGAGAACCGGAATCAATAGGGAGAATTCGCAATTTGGAATCTAAATTGTTAAAATCAAAAACGATGCCCAACCCTACTTCTGAGTAAGGTTGACACTGACGAAACAGGAAGTGGCTTTACAATCCTTTCTCAGGGTTCCTGCTGGCTCTCAACCCTTGTGTTGTCTTCCCGTCGACCGTGCAGTGTTTTAGTTTTTCTGGGTTTTCTGGGTTTTGGACGTCTTTTCGACACTTTTATCACTATACCCGACGTTTTTGAAGATTTTCCAGAACTTTTTGTCCCTTTTTTTTGACGTATTTGAAGTTCTCTTCAACATTATTTCATCAATTATTTTCTTTAAATGCTATGGAATTGAATAAAACACACAAATTCAATGAAAGTAGTGAGCTGATCATTTCATTTACTTGTGAAGAGCGTTGTACGGAACCATCCACGTTATTTCTTTTTGACAATTTGGTTGAAAGAAAACCCAAATTTCTGATAGAGAAACTTTTTGAAAATGGGTCAAATTTGACCCGAGGACAACAGGAGGGTTAGTTCCTTTGACGTACCTTTCTAGGAATCCTTTCATAGAGCGGTGAAGGTCTATTTCTGTAGCTCCTTTTGTGCAAACAGTGACGAACAGGAAGTTAAGCCGGGTTTAGATGGAGGCTGTTTTGTAAATTGCTAACTGAAATGCGACACCATCTAATTGTTGAAATGATGTGTTTGTTTTAAACCCTCCAGAGATCCGCGGGCCCGCTGGCGATCTTTCTTTGCCAACATTACTGTCTTTAAGAGGCTGTAGCGGGCTCTATTTTAAAGTAGAAGGAAGGTATGGGTATGTCATATGCAGAGTTTGTCCTGCCATTATAAGTCTAAGGTGCAGCACCCGAGCCGTTTTTTTTGGCAGCACCTAAGATGAATGAAATGCGGCAAAAAAGCGCAGAAAACTAACTAAAGGACTTTTAACAGATCTAATGATTGTAGTTGGACTTCTTCAACAAGTTTTGTCTCATGTTGTCCTCAGGTCAAATATGACCCGTTTTCAAAGTTTCTATGTCAAAAATATGGGATTATTTCAACCAAATTGCCCAAAAATAACACGGATGGTTCCATACACGAAACAGGCTGTGATTATCCATTGTGGTATCTGCAGATTTACAACTTTGACTTAAGGTTTGCCATATAAGGGAATTCCTATGAACTTTACCCTACTGTTGCTGAAACATTTGGAAACTATTAACATTAGAAGGGGCTCCCTAAAACAGAAGATATTTTGTAGGAGCTATACCATGTATAAGTCCTTAAATGGTCAGTTCCCTACTCCAATCATATACTCACACCCTCACTTTATGTTACATAAATGCACAGATAAATACCATGTTTTAACAGCAGAACGGGAGAGCGACAATTTTTGAAGATCGGGTCGGTCGTCTCTCCAAGCTCTCTGCAGGAGTTTGTAAATTGATGCTGAAATCTTTGATGTAATAAACCTTTTTATAATCAAGATCAGTGTCAGCGAAGTCCCTCATCCATACAGCATCACAGCAATCAACAACTAAAGATACCACATCATCAACATAGGTTTCTCTCATCTTGACTATTAGTCAAATTTCTTCATAATTAAGCAGGTTTTTTTTAACTCAAATATTGGGTGTAATTTAATATGAATTAGGTTTATTAACCATTAAATCCAAAAATAAGTCTAAAACTAGAGGTAATACGTTGGAATGAAATTGGCTAAGAAGATGTAATAGAGAATTGGGTGATAGTTTATACTTCATGCTTCATATATGTGCAAAACAGACGGACAACACAAGGGTTAAGTTGTTTGAGTGTTACCTATTATTTGCTCTAGCTTTTCCAACCTTTTAGACACAGATATGGTGATATAATGTTCCAAAATGATGTCAAATTGCATGTTCTTTTTATTGAAAAACATCAATTTTTTTTTGTTGAGGAAAGACACCCAAAAACCCCCGACTAAATATGCGAACCTAAGTCTTCCACAAACCGAGGGAAGACACTGATATGTAACTAGATAAACTCAGACATCCATTAGTACCAACAATGTCATGCTAGGACAGATAAATAACGCTCCAAACATAGGCTACGTTTTGAAAAACTGTTGTGGCCATTTTCAAAGGGGTCATGTGACCTCTGATCTTAACCCTTGTGTTGTCTTTGGGTCAAATTTGACCCGTTTTCTAAATGTCTATATCAGAAATATGGGTTTCTTTTTAACTACCTAGTTTTGATTAAAAATAATATGGATGATTCCATACAACGCGCTTCACAAATACAACAAAAGATCGGATCTCTTTCATTCACAATTTTGGGTGTTTTGTTCAATTTTTTAACATTTAAAAAAAAAAAAAAAAATGTTTTGAAATTGAACCTGACTGAACGTTGACATATACCCTTCTTTGATTATCCTTCCTTTAATATTAGTCTAAATAATCCATAATTTCTGCTTTTTTAACTAACTAATTAGGTACAATTTCCTAAAAAGGAGGTTTATTGACCATGAATTCCAAAAATAAGTGTAAAACTATATAAGTTGGTGATGGTGTTCATACATGGTAGTGAAATAAGTGTTATATGTAAAAAAAAAAAAAAAAAAAAGAGACAAAGACGCCAGAAAAAGTGTTGATTTTCAGTTTTGACCTGGGAGGATGATGCATGGTTGACTGGAAGACAACACAAGGGTTAAGATATCTGAATGAAAATGGGTTCTATGAGTTCTATACTTCTAGTCTTCCCGTCACACACATGCCGTCTTTATGCTCATCCCATTCAGTTTTTCTCATGCACTATAAATGTGTTATTTCCACCCATTCTAAAATGGTGTATTTGAATGTGTCTGCATACTGGGGTCCCTAAACAGTCTTGGAGTTGCATATATATCGGGTCTGACTGGAAAGGTGGGACTCTTGTGAATATAATGAGCCCAACTGTATTCATGTGTGATGATGTTAGTGCCTGTGATTTCTTTATAGTGAATCGATTTTTTTTTTTTTTTTTTTTTTTAATTTGACCTCACTGTCTAAAATGAAACATCGGGGATAATCGACAGCCTCGTGAAACTTTACAAACACAAACTAGAGACCTGGGACACGTTCACACCACAAGTCTTAATGCTTAATTTGGATTTTTTGCTCAGATCTGATTTTTTGTTTGTCTGTTCACATTAGCTTTTAAAATGCGGCCTATATCAGATTCCAGTGTGAACTGTTTCGAACTGACCCGCATGCCCAAAAGAACAATAACAATGACATCAGATGCAGCACGCTGTTGCACTAAAGTTAGGGAGGTTATAGAGGAAGTCAGCATTTTCGCTTTTACTTCAAAATGTTTGTGTAATGGCAGCCGTAACATTAATGAGCAGGTGCTGAGGAGGAGAAGAATGAAGAGAAAGAAAGACAAATTGGCTATTTTGGCCTTTTGCGGAGTTATGGCTGCAAATTCACTACAGAGGTCTGTGTGGCTTGCCATTTTGTAGGCCGAGTCAAGTTTTTAATTTTATTGTCTGTGTCTAGGGCTAACTCCCGCCGGCGCATAATTGTGACAAATGTCGATGTAGATTGACGTAAAAAATCAGACCTGGGTCAGATTCAGGACCACATATGGAAGTGGTCTAAAATCTTGCCCAGATCTGAGTGTTCACACTACTTCTGAAGAAGTCTGACCTGGTCACTTGACCCCAAAAAAATCTGATTTTGGCCACTTTTGGCTGCAGTCTGAACGTAGCCTAAGAGGATATATGGCTTTCCTATTTCTGTAAAACAATAAGAGGTTTTCGGAGCATTTTCCAGTCCAATCGCAGAAAAATACAATTCTTACAGAAATCTCCAAATGTCAAAAGATTTTTTTAATTTTTTTTTATTCCAAATCCCATCACATTGGTTTTTTTTTTGGTGTTCCTCAAGGTCTTGGTGTCTTATTGTGGTATTTTGAATAATATATATTCTCTCTTTCACTTCATAATAAAGGGAAAAGCCCCCGAAAAAATTATCTTTAAAAAAAAAAAAAAAAAAAAAAAAGTCTTTAAATAAATAAACTAAGAACACGTAGTGACGTGAAGGCACACGTCAAATCAAATCAAAAGCAGATTAGGCCCTAAACTGTTTAAAAATTGCACAGCTGTTCCTTTTCTATCGCAACCCGTTGTGATGTTTACACATTGACAGTATATCGAGTTTGAACTGATTCACGACGGAACAAAGTTTGACATGTTGTTAACCCTTGGGTTGACCCATTTTCAAAGTTTTTTTATATCAGAAATATGGGTTTCTTAACAACCAAATTGTCCCAAAAGAACTTGGATGCATGCATTTACGTTGTATGGAACCCATACAACATATACATCCATGCATCCATGTTCTTCGCAGGTAAGATTAATGATTATTTCCATTGAATTTTGGTTGTTTAATTTAATTTCATGGCATTTGAAAATTTTTAAAAAAAATGTTGAAATGGTTTCAAAACAGCATCCTGACCAAACTTTGACATATTGTCAACATACAATATTGTATTGTCTGTGAGTCATATCCTCTGATCTTAACTATTGTATTAGTCAAAAATAATTCATAATATTTGCTTCTTTTCAAACTCAAAAATTAGGTAGAATATCATTTTATTAGGTTTATTGACCATGAATTAAAAAAAGCGTTGAAAAGAGGGACAAAAACGTTTACAAAAGCATAAAAAAGCATCCAAAAAGTCGGAAAAAGTTCCAAAATAAACCCACATTTTTCTATTTTGACCCGGAATGACAAGTTCATGGACGATGGTGAAGACAACACAAGGGTTAAAAGCAGCTGATTCGCCCCAGACGTCCTGTTGATTATGACATCATCAGACGAATGAAGAAATTCACATAAGCAAGAACATCTCTGAGTAGAGAACACACACACACACACACACACACACACACACACACACACACACACACACACACACACACACACACACACACACACACACACACACACACACTCTCTATTTGTGCGATCCTAATTAACTCCAATTAGAAATGCAAATAAGGAGCCACATCTTTGATTAAACGGCAGTCGGGCTCCTTGTTGGTTTGTGATGTCCTCCTCTGACGCAGCCCAGTTGTGGAGAGAAGGAAGAGAAAAGGAAAAAAAAAAAGTATTGGGACACAGAAAACGTTGTAATTAATGTAGAAATGCTTCATGTGAGATATTTCTAATTAGTCCCCAGTCCCTCCCTTTTGTTGCATCAGACCCACTTTTGGCCCCGCCAACTTCCCCGCGTTCCACAGGATGCAGAGGAATTACAGACTAATTACACAGAGACGGGCACTGGGATTCATCCGGCCCCGCAATTTACATATGAGCTAATTAGCATATGATGGAACTAATGACTAATCATTTAGCCAATTACAAGGCTGGGCTATCTCATTACGCTTTTGGAAAAAGTAGGCTCGGAGGAAAATGGATTGTTTGAGACAAAGAAGAGAGCAGTATGAGACAGTCTTTACCTTTATGTATCCAGGTTTTACCGTCCGGACGTCCACTGCCCTGCTCAGGGGCACGTCAGTAGATGTGGCGGTAGTGGTGGATATTAGTCATCCACTTAACCCTCCTGTTGTCTTCGGGTCAAATTTGACCCATTTTCAAAAAGTTTCTACGTCAGAAATTTGGGTTTTACTTTAACCAAATTGTCCCAAAAAATAACGCGGATGGTTCCATGCAACGCTCTTCACAAGTAAAATAAATAATCCGTTCACTACTATTGTTGAATTTGGCTATTTTATTTAACCCTTGTGTGGTGTTCATATGTTTGTTACACAACCAATGTTCCCGGGTCTGGTGGACCCACCACATTATTAGGCTTTTATATCAATACAGCCATAACAATTTATGTAAAAATACTTAATAGATGTTTACTTTAGCTCAATTACCAATGATATATATATACATCATTTATGGTTCATATTTGCCATTTACCCCGGTGAGATCACATTTATGATCATTTTCGTTTTTTGTGAGAAAATAAGGAAATTCAATTATAAAAAAAGGTAAAAAAAAATAGAAACAAGATTTTTGATCATTATTGGTGCTTATTTCTTAGAACTTAATCAGAACAGGTGAAAGTGCTTGAAATGTAACAATTGTGTAACTTTGTGTGGGCACAGCAGGTGCAGAAAGACAACATAGTTCCATAGCACCTACATTTAAATACTCTCAGGTCCAGTAGACACAACACAAGGGTTAACTAGTGGTGGATTGTAACCGAGTACATTTACTCAAGTACTGTACCTATAGGTGCAAATTTGAGGTATTTGTACTTTAATATTCTTTTCTTTTTTTGAGGTACTTGTACTTTACTTGAGTCTTGTCTTTTCATACCACTTTCTACTTCTACTCCGCTACATTTCAGAGAGAAATATTGTACTTTTTACTCCACTACATTCATCGGTCACAGCTTTAGTTACTAGTTACTTTAGATTAGTTAACAGATTAAGATTTTGCACACAAAACACATTTATAACACAGTTTATAAAATATGATGTTTTATTATTAATTTATTATTAACTACCCAACAATATAACGGCCTACAAGTCCAGCTGAAATGATTAGACCATTAAACACACAACTGTTTGGATCGTTACTTATTTTCCTGACGCTACTGACATACTTTTACTTAAGTAACATTTTCAATGCAGGACTTTTACTTGTAACAGGGTATTTTTACAGTGTGGTATTATTACTTTTACTTCAGTAAAGGATCTGAATACTTCTTCCACCACTGCACTAAACAGATCTGGTCCCAGTAGTAGTTGTAGGGATGGTTTCACGTATGTATCAGGGTTTGTTTGCGACGATTTTCAAAATCTGTTCTTTTGCCTAAAATCTATATTTTTTTAGTTACAGCAAAGCAGAAAATCCATGTGATGTTCTTCTTTACAAATGAAATAAATGTCAGACTGATGGACTGACTGACACGTGATGTGCATTTCTGAAAACAATTCATTTTTAGAAATGTCTCATGACATATTGTCTCTAGAAGTGTATAATTCAACTTTTGTTTTTGTTAAAGAAGGAAAAGAAAATGGCAATACTCAATACTATCGAATCGCAATACTTCTAGAATCGCGATAAATGAAAATCGCAACACAAATCCAATCGGCACCCATGTCTCGCGAAATAATTAAATCGGGACAGCACATCATCCCAGCACTACTCTGGACTAAACGATTTTGGAAAATAATTTAATTGTGACTTCTTCTTTATTTAATTTTTTTTACCAATACTGCGATTCAATATGCAACTCTTTCTTATGCTCTTTATCTTTTGTATTATTCAACAAAGACGAGCACTAAATCATTTTATATTACGGCCAACACAATATTAGATAGATTAAACATGCTGCGCAGCATCTGCTTTTTTTAAAGCAAAATAGTTGCACACAACTGACATACCGTCCATTTCTTCAGGAAAGGATTCTTGAGATGATTTCATTACTTTTTTTTAATGTACAATTATTTAATACTTTACTAAGCAGACACTTAGCATACCTTTTACTCAATTTCACTGAGGGCCACACTGGAAAATAAGAATCACATCAAGGGCCAGACGTGTTTAGTTTATTCACATGCTCTTATTTCATCGAAAAAGTCGAGCATCTTTTACTGTATTATTGCAGGTCTCATATAGCCTTCTCACTTACAGTCTGGTTGAAATAAGCGACAAAAACATCAGAAATAAACGTCGAAAAAGGCGCCAAAAAAGTCGGCAAAAGAGACAGAAACTTCATAAGATGTGACAAAACATCGAAAAAGCTACAAAAAACTAATTTATTGTGAACCTAAAATGACATGCGGGCTGGATTATCATCTGCCAGGGGCCGGATTTGGCCCGCAGGCCTTGAGTTTGACAGGTGTGCCTTTTAAAGGGCCTGTATATTAGTTTGATCTTGTGATTGTTAGGGAAGGAGTGTGTATTGAGGAGCTTTTCGTGTGTCTTTACTGTCCTCTACTGGGACAACACGGCTCTGCACTGTGAAATAAAGCGGGACAGCAGCAGCTGATGTCTCCACACTCTGGAAGCCCTTTATTATTAGTTCTCCAAACTCGCAGGAAGCTCAAGTGTTTGACAGCCAACAACTTACAAAACCAAGGGAAACACAGTTATTTACAGCTGTAAACTCAATACGTTTCAGACTGACAGAGAAAGTGTTAAAGGCATGCAAGGGTTCAGACAACAATAAAATAAATCCAACTGCTTGCATACAAGTGGAGGCTGCTATCAAACTGTGCCTTTAGGTTTGAATAATAAACATTCAAAATGTTTTTTTTATACACAGAACACAGTAAATGGTCCGTACAGTGTGTTTTAAATCACATTTGTCAAACTAAAACACATTTCTGACGTACAGAAAAGAAAATTCTGTGAAAGAGCAGGATGACATTTTAGGAAATATAATGGCAGTCTTACCCAGAGTCTGACGAGAAGATGAATCAATCAATTATCTCAGTGTGTTTCTCTCCGGGATGCGTTTACTGTCACATGTAAGCCCAGCTTCATCACAACCTCAGCAACTGTCTTACTTTTTTATTCTTGGACTCAAAAATAGAACCAGATTCCCTTGGCTGACAGTGGAAGCCATGCGTTTCAGTAGCAGTTAGTGTCGGGCCTGTTTCACTGCATTCATATGTTTAGTTTTTATTTACAATAGATTGTTGGTATATGCAGAAGTCAGTATAGGCATACGTCTCATCTTCCCTCTACTCACCAGTGTTATCTCATTTAATTTTAAATTTTTTTATGAATATCGTCACTGTCTGGTGAAAACCTTGTATGTCCAAAGCATTGCTTTTTTTTAGGAAATGAAAATAAAACGCTAACTTGAAAACATTTATTGAGCTATTCGGGTCAGACAAAGTCAGACGAAACTGCCTCGTCACTGTTTAAATATTTGTAAAAACCCACAGACAGGAGTAAAGGGTGACCAACAGCATTGATTCATTATTTTTTTTATTTTTTATTTGACTAAATAACGAGATACAAGGTTAGCGACGATATAAACCGGAGGTGAGACATTTGGTGAAAATTGGTGATAAATTGCAGGTAAAAAAACCCATGGAGGATTATGTTCACTGGGAGTGTTTTTCTCCGGTGAAAGAAAGAGCTTTTTTATTTTTATTTTTTTTACTTTGACACCAGAGGTGGGTCATGTCCTGAGGTCCTGGGAGAACAGCATTTTTTTTTTCTTAAATTCATAACATTAGGCCTCCACAACAGATACCTGTAGTGCTGATTTAACGATGAAATGTCCACACGGTACTTTTTTTAGGTTCAGGGACGGCACTGCGGAGCGTGTGTCCTCATTAACAGCTCCTCCTAGTCCCTCACTCACGCTGCAAAACTAAAGGGGACCGAGCTTTCTCTGTGTCTGCTCCCAGGCTTTGGAACAGCCTCCCGTCCCATATTAAGGCATGTTCTACGACTGAAAAATTCCAATCTAATTTAAAGACCCTTTTTTTCCACACTTGCTTTTAGCGACGTCTGAGGCTGCCTGGCTTCTGTCAAGCTACCTCCTGATCTGTCTTTTTATTCCCTATAATGCTTTATAAGCCATTGCTGATGTAATTCACTCTTCGAGCGTCCTTTTTCGATGTTGTTTTACACTGCAATTTGTTTTGGATTACATTTTGTGGCGTTGTGTTTGTTATGCACTTCTAATTTATGTAGCCTGCTGTTAGTTGTCCATGTATCCACCCCATCTGCCCTGGTTGTAAAGCACTTTGGGTCAGCTTATGCGGTTTTAAATGTGCTTTATAAATAAAGATGACTTGACTTAAAAGTTTGGGGGTGTTAGAATGGGTATTTCTTTCACTTTTTAAAGGTAGCGGTTTGTCAGATTCTAGCAGATTCTAAGCTTGGTTAAAGATGCCCGGAACGTACCTCTTTACTGATATATTCATCTTCTCATCTGACTCGGATTTAGCCTCACAGACTGTGTAAAGCTGTCTGTCATAATGAAAAAAAAAAGTTCTTTCAGTTTGGCGAGACAAAAACTTCAAACTTCAAAAACTTCAAACAACTCACTACAAATGGAAACGGCTCTGCATATGCACAATAAACAACAGCTATGTTCAAAGAAGCTACATATGTCTAGTATGCCTGTATATCATTTCTATATTATACTTCATACTACTATACATAAAAAGTCTACACGGATAGATTTGAGCTTTACAGAATGTATCTTTAAACAGGTTAGTCTGTACAGGACTGTCTTTGGGTAAACTCTGCATATTGATCACCACAACCTCTACTTTCCATAGAAATCTATTCTCTCTATCCAACAGTGTTAAATGAAAGCACACATACTGTATCTCTCTCTCACACACACACACACACACACACACACACACACACACACACACACACACACAACATCACCATCATCATCCACTACAGTGTGGCGATCAAAGCTAAAACTAATGTAACACTTTTCTGAAGAAAAATAAACTCTGTTCACCCGTTTATTCAGATCACTGAGATAAAACGTAAAAATAGACTCAGATAGCCTGAGTCTGCCATGATTCAGATTAGATTCATATTATTCTATATACTGATCTGTGACATGTTAGTGAAGCAACAGTGAAGAAGTCCATCACACTCTGATTGGCTGCAAGCAGTCCGAGTCCAGATACTCTGAAAACATCCACTTCAAAATATCAAAACACCCAGCTGAAGGTGCTCTCTGTTGCATGGCTGGGTCCACCAGAGAAACGTCCAAGAAACTGATAAAAGCTTTGGGGAAGGGTTGTGGAAAAGGCTGAGAAGGTTGTTGGAAAATGTATATATGTAATAATAATAATAATGTGTTATTTGACCAGATTTCTCTCCTGAAGAGTAGTTCTTATCAACCTGCACAGCAGCTTACGTCTTAATACAGTAGTTGCCAAACTTTTTATGCAGGGCCCCCCCTTTTGTAGATACAAATCATTTTATGCGATTCGACAGGGAGATTGGCAGTCGGCTCCTGAAAATCCAATTGTGGTCGCCACTACGTATTTTGGTAGTTGTGGTGTTTGGTGTGGCATCATCGTGCTTGCTTGCTTTACGTTTCCCCGGCAATCCTTTCACAAACGTGTCCGTGCTTTGCTAGCAGTGCAGCAGAAACATGCATTATTTATATTTATCAAGCGTCGCCAAGCCTCCCCTGTTATAACTCCCCCCCTCCCCCCCCACTGTCTTAACCCTTGTGTTGTCTTTCCGTCAACCTTGGAATTTTTCGACGTTTTTGACGCCATTTTTTTGTTTGTTTTTGCTTTTTCCAACATATCAAATTGTTAAATTTTTTTTCTACACATTTTCAGCGCTTATTTCTACGTCCCATGTTTTCTGATATAAAACAAAAATTGAAAACGGGTCAATCACACCCGAAGTCAACACAATTAACACATATTATCTTACAAAGCTGGGATGAAAGCTGGGGAGTTCTTCTTTTCCATTTCGACAGCTACGATAGAAAAACATGTGCTGTCCTTGCTGCTGCTGGCGTACTAATACCACGGGGGACTAGAGAGATTTTTGAGGCTCATATCAATATGAAAGCTTCAACTTTTTTGACGACATATCAGCTGATATTCATTTTTTAACATGAACACACGAACATGTTTGATAAGGATAAGGATTGTCACTTATTTAAAGGCTCAGAGGCCCTGTGCACGGTCACACAAGTGTTTTTAAAAATAAAAAATAATATGTATTTATTTGTCTTTGTTACAACTTAGCTCTCCTCCAGGTCTGTGTCGGAGTATACAGTGTGTGTTTTGTTTTTGTTTTGTTATTATGATTGTTAAATGTTATGTTCTATTTGCTTTGTATGTGTATGCTTATGTAAAGCACTTGTAATTGCCTTTGTGTATGAACTGTGCCATATGAATAAATTGCTTTGCCTTACAGACATCTCCTTCACTCTCTCTGTATAAAAAAAACTAGAATAAACAATGCTAGTTTTATACGACCTAAATATATCTTTGGTATGCCTGTGCTGCACTTTGTTATTTATCAACTGACATATGCGGTGATAAAGAAATATTTATAAGCTAAAAACGGCCAATATTCGTAACCATGCCATGTATCGGCCGGGCTCTGGGGGTGGCTGTATAGACGCACGTCGTACGGCACTCGTGTGGTTTGGATTTCAAAAGGATTTCAGGCCAGACTTGCATTTTTTCCAGGTTTTACAAGCCATGTCTTTGTCCACAACCCATCCAAAAAGGGCAAAAGGTAAACATCACACAATATTGCTGTAGGAACAAAGTGCAATTTAGCGTCTTTCGTCATCGTGTGTATGCTGCACTTACATATTTTTTGAAAGCCTGAATGGTAGATGATCACGCTGTGTCCTTAGAGGCCGCCGCCGTGCGAAGGACTTGGCCAGCGTGTCTCCCGCCGCCTTTCTTGCCGCGGCCCGGAGAGCTGGGGTTGGACGCTGACATTCGGACACTCCCCGCCCTGTGACTCGCCACGGCGGGGAGGAGGGCGGAGGAGGGGGAGGGGGAGGGGGAGGGGGAGGGAGGGGAGGAGGAAGAGGAGGTCGGGGACAGAGAGGAGGAGGTGGAGGACGAGGATGGCGAGGATGAAGAGTAGGAGGATGAAGTGTAGTAGCTGTGTTGGGAGGCGAGGGCGGCGCTGGAAGTGGTGGTGGTGGCGGTGGAGGTGAGGGTGAGGTGGTGCTGGTGTTTGCTGCTGCCGCTGCTGCTGCTGCTGCTGCGAGGCCCGCGCTGGGCCGGGCCGGCGCTAGCGTGGGATGGCGACAAGACGTGGCTGGATGAGGGGAGGAGACGACTCAGATTCAGAGACGGGATAAAAGATTTGTGAGGAGGAGCGGGGAGAGAAAAGGAAGGCAAGGACTGAGAGGGGGAGCGAGGCGGGGAGTCTGACGTGTTTTTCACCGTGGAGGAAGAGGAGAGGGGACACAGAGAAGCCTGTTGCCTGGAAGGCTGGGCAGAGGAGGCAGAAGAGGGACGGGACGGAGACAGAAGCGAGTGTTTCCCAGAAGAGGGGGTGGAGGAAGCAGAGGAGGAAGAGGAGGAGGAGGAGGAGGAGGAGGAGGAGGAGAGTTCGGTGGTGTCTGAGCAGTGAGGAGTGGACAGAGAGGCAGACGGGTGTTTCCCAGAGCTATGGCACAAGGCTGGGATCTTAGAGGCACGCAAAGCAACGAGCGAATGGCTAATATCCCCGGCTGCTCTACTGCTTCCGCTGTCCGCCTGTAAACAGACATCACGGGACACGGCAAGTCAAAGCCAACAACACACAGCTTACAGGAAAAAGGAGAAGAACACTCAATTTGAGCACCCATACATGTTACTTCTATGGCTTTGGCCAGCCAATCCCCTTCTTAACGCTAGAAATGATACAGTCCACTCATCTCGCACCGCAAAGTGGCACAGAGAAAACGTCCCTACAAAGCAGATGAGGCCGGTAACCTGTTGACACACTGACCATTAGTGCTCTGATTTATCGTCAGACCTGGGAGAGCTTGAAACTAGTTCTTGCGATGTGTCGTCAGACCCGTCTAAAGGTCCGAGTCTACAGCTGTTGGCCAATCACAGCCTGCCGTCACAGAGAGGGCTGAGATCAAAATAATTGTAGAGTGGTGGAAGAAGTATTTATATCCTTTACTCAACTGAAAGAAGCAATGCCACAGTTATAAACACTTAATTACACACTGCATTAAAAATTGTTACGTTAGTAAAAATATGGCAAAATGTACTTTTATACTGTATATTTGTAAACTATAGAGTGTGGTCTAGACCTACTCTATCTGTAAAGTGTCTCGAGATAACTCCTGTTATGATGTGATACTATAAATAAAATTGAATTGAATTGAATTATAATAATATTACTGCATTCATATTATCTATAACTAGTGATGCATTTGTGTCTTAGTAGCATTTTACTAGTTTGCTGAATGTTGAGTTGGAGCTAATTTAGTTCATATGCTGTCGGGTAGTTCAATCTATAACATCAGCACGTTATGTGTAAAGTAACTGTAGCACAAATAAATGCAGTAAAAAGTACAATATCCATCCATTCATTGTCATCCGCTAATCCGGGGTCGGGTTGCAGGGGTCCAATATTTCCGGCCCCTGCACACAAGGCTTATCACTTATAAAAACAAAGTGCGTGATTGTTTCGTAAAGTGACAAAACTTGTTGGGCACAGTCCCCTAAATTCCCCTGTGAAAGAGTTTTCAGGTGCTGTTTGACAATGTGAAGCACTTTGTTGAAAGCATGCTGATGCATCTATTTGTACCATTACCTGGCAGGACTGGCAGCAAAACTATGGCGCAATTCTTTTTGGAGCAGTTTATACTCTGCAAACAGCTAACGTGATAGCTTCTTCCATCATGTACTCTCCAGTTTAGAGCTGCCTCCTAACTGTAAGCTGTAAACCCAGCTTCTCCTCTCTCCTTTCTGTTGCTCTGATACTCTCAGCAGACAGAGTCTGTGAATATGCTAATGTGGAACTATCACCTCCACTAGTTTAGACACTTTAATTTGAACATGATAACTACATGTAGATAGCACAAACAGCAAACACAGCCACATAGTCCACACATATTTAAAGTTACTATGTGTAGGATATGAATGTTTTCCTCCTCCTTTTTTATTGTCGTCTGGTGGCTGTTTTTAGCATTACGTGCTAGCAGTAGCTAGTTCTTACAAATATTTGGTTGCCTACTTTACTGACTCCCAGGATAAACAGCCACTGTTCAGTGAACTGCTGATTAGAAGTTCCCACGTAACGGAACATCTTGATAAGGTGTCTCATGTACTGATCCAATCGTTGTTGACCTCTGGGTGTACGCCCTAAAAGCCCAGGCAAAGTGTGTCAGATTACAGGTTAAGCCCATTCTCACTTATCTGTTTATATCCAAAGTGTAGAAATGCTTCCTGATGTAACGACAAATGCAAATGGTGAGGATAAGTCCTCCCTTTTCCACTCGGGCAGGGTCTCTATATGTCGTTGATCGCCACATTTTCTCTTTTTGGCTGAAATGCACTTTTGCTTTCCATCACATGTTATATGTAACACTCCTCCCTTTTTTTGGCTTAACATAATCCTAAAGAAACACTCTTTCTTCTTTAGTTAATGTTCTTTCTATACTGGCCAAAGACATAGTAGTAGCATGCATGACTGACCTAATGCAGTGCTATTTCTCTTCAATTAATCAGGATTTGCCTGGAAACAGTAAAGTTCATGTACAAACATAATGTCCGTGACAGAAATTATTAAAAGACATAAAATACTTTTCAGAATAACTTGTTGTGTAATTACTTTAACTTGTCATGAAAGACATTATGATTAAACTCTCTAAACAGTGGTGCCACCGACCACAACATACATGCAGTACTGACACGATGACATATACGTTCATGACACATAAATGTGATGGTAATCAATGACGGAGGTTTCAACTGGATTATTAATATTTGTAAACGGTGGCTTTTGTGTCCTTGTTTGAGGAACAAGAGATTTTGAGAGTTTTTGACACCCGGATATAATATTTCCACAACTCACTGCCAGATGAAGAACGCTTGTACACGGTGAATGTGCAGGTTACATGCAGGTCAAGATCCACTCCGTGATCCAGAAACTCAACTGTCAACTGTGCTGAGTTTCAAAACAGCTAATTTTGGATATGGAGGCATTAATGGGTACTATCACATAAATCAGGGAGTGTATCTTGAAAGGAGGGAGCCAAGGTGAAGAGGAACATGCACAGACAGATATTAACTGGAGATAGACCACACAAGATAAGACAGATATGGACCATGGCAGAAATGAGCTCAACACATTAAAAAACTCACTGCAAACAGCCAAATCATTATCTTCTAATCTAATCTTTTTCCAAGCTATTGACTAATTGTTAATATATAAAACAGTAGTGGCACACAGTTCACCCTCATCTAAGCTATTTATCTCAAATAAGATAGTAATTTACACAGATTTATTCCACATGACTTAACCCCAAGTTTCTGCTTGCTGACTGCATATTTCAGGGACTAAGAGGGTAAACTCATGTCTCATGAGTCTACCCAGATTTTAATATTTATACAACTTCATGGTAAGCAGAATCCAACCTGAAGTTTCAGATGATTTCAGATGAAGTGGAAACGTTATTCATTATTGATTTTCTTTAAATAATGATGATGGGAGGGTTATGTTGACCCTCTGTTAGTTACCACTAAGTAATCGAATATACTGATACTTGACAACAAAAGGTCAAAGGTTGTTGATTAACCCTAACCCTGCAATATGAGTACGGTAACGCAAATCCAGTTGCCATTTGTTGGAGCATTACAGTGATTCCCCTTCCGTCTATGCTGACTCAGGTCTCTCAGAGTTCATTTACCTGCTTCTGGGTGGCCTGCTGCTGGCCCTTAGCTGTCTTCTCTGGTGAGCCAGAGGAGGGCGAGGAGTGAGACTTGGTGTGGAGTCGCTGAGCAGAAGAGCTGGCGCTGCTGCTGGAGGTCTAGCAAGGAGATGGATAATCACAGGGTGAGTTAGTATCAGCTGGCTGGGACTGTGTTATCATTTTAAAAAACACGTAGGAGATACAGCATTTGTATGATAGCAGCTCCAACACTAAAACTTGTTAAAAGCATCAGATTCAAGAAGCAAAGATGACATCATTGATTTCCAAGTTATTAAACCACAGCAGCACATGTAGGGAACATGTGCATTACTGTACGTAGTGGGGTATATCAGTCATCAATGCTGGTTGAAATGGGCAAACAGTAAGAACATTTTAAACAATATCAAACGATATTAAGCAACATTATCAAAGACGTGATTGGATGCAAACAGACAGGAAATGTGTGCAGGACGATGTGAACTGAGGCAAAAGTCCATCTGCGTGAGCTGAAAATGTTTTTACTTTTGCAAAAGCAATTCATACAAGGGAGGAAAGAAAGGAAGGAAGTTAGGCAAGTTTTGGGAAAACAGGCAGACTCCTGGTACGTATATAGGCTAGCTGGCTGAACCTAACATTTGTACAGTGGGACCAAATTCCATTCTCAAATTCTCTGTCCACAGGAGCAAATGCCAGGAGATGAGTTCTTACTAAAACAAAATTATGACTGGTTTGTTAACTGCATGTCAAATTAATCAGAGCACACAAGGCCTAAGTTACCATAAGACCGGTTACTGACAAGCATTTAAAAGGCTATCTTTAAACGGAGTCCAAGGCAGTCACTCCACATTAAACACAACGGGGCTACATTCAATTCCAGCTAACTTCGCGGAGAACAATGAGGGCAAAACAGCCTCACCTAACTATTTTAACTGAATATTCTCTGTCTAGCTCAGCTGAAAACACAGAATCTGCAGCACGTTACCAGGCCGTTCACTACCGAGCCTGTTTGTAACCGGTAGGCAACCCCAACGTGATCTTCCCCTGTTCAACTAACTTCACGAGATAGTGTGCAACTATCCTGCTTTTTTTTTTACAGACGTGAACTCACCCCAGACACGTGCCTTGTTCATGGACTCAAGGCGAGTGCGCTGCTGAGAATGAATAGGAGAAACACTGGAATGGATATTTGGCGTTATTTTACGGGGAACACTAATGTATGAAACTGGAAATTAGATTAATGTTCCGGATCGTCCCGGCCCACTTTAACCCCTGCATAGAACACAGAACATATGTGAAGAGTCAGAGAGTCAGAGCAGAGAGCCCGCCACCAGCCCAGCATCACTGAAGCAAGCGAGCTCCGCAGGCAGAGGAACATCAGACCTGTTTCTTGGTGGAGGTTTTCCCAGTGTCGTGTGGAGGCTGTGCTTTGGCCCTCTTACTCTGAGGTGGATTTGGGCCCTTGAGGATCTGAGAGGCTGGCCTCTTGGACGGGCTTCTCTCCCTTTCTCGTTTGACTTTGTCTTTAAGCTGAGCTCTGGCAGAGGAGTCAATGGAAGAATCGGGGGACTGAGGAGGCGAAGACACAATGCTGCAGGACGGGGAGGAAGGGGCAGACATAGTGCCCACACTGATTTCCAACTGTTTAATGGACTCTTCCAGACTGTCAATAGAGTCGAGGGTAGTTTTGCAGAGCTCCTTCCTCTGGCTACGTGACTTTGAGTGTCTGGTGTCAATGGGAGAGGAGACCTTGATGTCTCTGTCACAGGCATTGTCTTCACCCAAGTTCAACTGTTTGGTACTGTTGGTCTCAAACCTCTTTGATTCTTTTGTCTTCTTCTTGGTCGTCTTAGCTGCCGTTCTGTCCGACGTTATCTCCTCCTCTTCCTCATAGACAACAACCTGAAGAGTCTTCTTTCCTGTTTTGATTGTCCCTGTCCGCATGGCCTGGCTAATTGCAGCCAGTTTGTCTTTGGGAAACTTAAATTTAAATTTCTTTTTGGTCTCTGGCTTTCCAGGCGGTTCTGGTTTATCCTGGTCTTGGTTTGCAGAAATGGAGCCATTATGCCCTGAAGTTCTTTGATGTTGCATATGTAGAGAATTCTGACCATTTCCTGTGAAATCTTTCAGGTCTAAGTCCATATTTGATGCGGTGATGCACATTTTTCTTACGTCCTGTTTCTCTTCATCCTGCAGTGTCTCCTTTTCCTCCACAATATTTTCTGGAAAGAGAATCCCATTAAAGTCTTCTTCACATTCAAAGATGGTAGACAGACGCTTGTAGGCTGACTGAATGTCCATAGGCTCATTCAGGAAAATGATAATAGGTTTCTTATCAGAGTCACCACTGTCCTGGAAACTCTGGTTCTCATATGCCAGATAAATGGGTTCACCGGAGCTGTCCCCAGCTGCGGTCTGTACGTCGGAGGGACTCATTTCGGCTAGGTCTTCCTCTTTGGACTGTGTCCAGACTCTTGGACTCCTGGAGATTCTAAGGCTGATTTTACCAGCCGGAGGTGGTGGAGGAGGAGGTCCCTCATTTTCCCAAATTTCGGGGCTCAGGCTACCTCCTTCTTCTGTGTATTGTGATTGGTCCCTGGATAGCTGCGCCGTTGCCTCCGGGTTCTGGGGTAAAAGTTTAAGGACAGGAGAAGAAGCTACACACTCCGGGTCTGAGCTCAGAGACCTATCCTGCTCAATGTCTATCAAGCAATCCTCTGGGGTGTTTTCTTTTTGTAGCGTTAAAACCACCATCAGGTTTGACTTCTTCTCAGCTGGTACCTCTTTGACAGAGTTTTCATTTGTCTGCTCAGGACTTGTGTCAGTAGCTTGAATGTTTTCTTTTTGAAGAGTAACAATTGTTGTAAACTTGACCTTCTTTTCTGCTGCGGTTGGGGAGCACACATGTCCAACAACCTCCTTGTTAATCTGATCAGAACTTTTCACAGTAAGATCATTTTGCTTTTGTGAAGTTGTCACTGCAAAAACCTCCATCTTTGCTTTCTTTTGGGTTGGTGTTGGTACCTCCTTATTCTTCTGGACAGTCTGAAGATCTTGTAAAGCGACAGGTGGGGGTACCAGCGCCTTCTCTACTCTTGCACAGTTTGAGGAAGGCAATTGTTTCAGCACATTCTCCTCTGTTTCCTTCTTCTTATTAGGATTGACATTGCCTTTCTTTACTTCAATGTGTCCTTCCAGTCCAACTGCTGTTATGAGTTTACGAGGGCAGCCATCTGTAATTCCCATCTGAGAAACTGACTGGTGGTCAGATGGTGCTAACTCTGAAATCTTTAGATCTGCAGATGTCCTCACCTCTTTTTTCCATTGCTTATTTCCACCTGGCAAATCATTATAATTTGACAGTTCTGTAGTCACCTATAATTGGAAAAAGCAAGATTAAACACTTCATAACCTGGAAATTAATAAGAAAAATATTAAATTTAGTGTTTTATATCCCAGTATTACTTAAAATACATGTCCATTGTTTCTCCAGTATTACTATAGACAACTAGTGTTCATATAAGCATTCTTGTGTCTTTGTATCTATTACCTATGTAGGCAAGGGTTCTGTATGTGCTGTATTGTGGGTGTGTGTGCTCAGGCATAGTGTGATCGATCCCAGTTAAAAGTATATGAAAGACTTGAGAAGCCAAAAGCAGGGTGGAGAGCTGAAGTTTATTAATCCCAAAAGGCAGGTATAGAGTACGTACAGTCCATATAACCAAAGATCAAGGAAAGACAATGCAAGGCTGCCATAGCGAAAGATGTTTAGGACAGTTTTCATCGCCCTTTTCCTATTGGCAGTTTGGGCCTACCGCCAGGCTGAGGTGAGTGTGGCTTACCAGCGTCAGAGTTTACGAAAGCGAAAGTTATATATACTATGACTTTTTTATTAATATTTTCGACATAATATGCTATGATTTTTTTCATACATTTCTTTATGATTTTCCTATGACTTTTTTTCGACATGCTATACCATGACTTTTTTCGACATACTATACTATGACTTTTGAATCACTTTTTTCAACATAATATACAATGACTTTTTTATCCATTTTCAACCTACTATACTATGACTTTATCATTTTTTTCAACATACTATACTATGACTTTTTTATCCATTTTCGACATATTATACTGTGACTTTTTTCAACATACTATACTATGACTTTTTTTGAAACATACTATACTATGAGTATTTTTTAAATCATTATTTCGACATATAGACTATGAGTTTTTTTTATAAATGTTTTCAACATGCTATTTCATGACTTTCTCGACATACGATACTATGACTTTTTAATCACTTTTTTCGACATACTACATTATGAATTTTTCATGAAAGGCATTTCAGTTGACCAGGAAGTTGTTTCAGTTTAACAGGAAGGTGGCTAGGAAAAGTAATTTAACATTCTCTGACTGGGATCCAAACCTGAGTCTCCCACATGACAGTCAGTGATATAACTCATTGAGCCATCCAGCTATTCCAGGTTGCAGGTAATTTTGCAATTAATATATCTTATTTACGTGAGAAAAAGTTATCTCTGAAAAACAAGCAAAAAAAACAATCCTGTTTTTCTGAATTAATGAGTCATTATCTCATGAGTTCCCCAAAACAGAGCTCTTCTTCTGTAACCCTGCAAACATGACCTTTCTTTCTTGTATTTACTTCCTGCATGAAATCAGGACATGCTCCACAGAGGCAAAAACAGAGCTCTCTTTTGGGGAATTCATAAACTTTTTTTTTTGTCAGGTCAGATAGCTTAGAGCGATAAAAGAATGCTTGAAAGACAGAAGGTTGAGAGTTCAAATCATCTATGTTTCATTAAGTTTTGAGGTCAAAAATACTAAGTGAAAGAGACAAATATGACGGAAACATAGCCATTGTTGTGAGGTCAGATAGCTTAGGGGGATAAGAAAATGTCCAGCCTACAGAAGGTTGTGTGTTCAAATCTTATATGTTTCAGTAAGTTTTAAGGTCCAATATACTAAGTGAAAGAGAGAAATATGAAAAAAACCTAAACCTTTCTGTCAGGTCAGATAGCTTAGGGTGATAAGAGAATAATTTGTAGACAGAAGGTTGTGTGTTCAAATCTTATAGGCTGCAATAAGATTCAAGACCTACTTCACAGGAATGAACAATTCTAATTGATGAAGAGAAAAGTTATAAGGTTGTGTTCCTGTCACTCTCTTTCCCAAACGATTGGTTTTAAGATATAAATGCACTTTTCGACATACTATACTATGACTTTTTTAACACTTTTTTCAATATACTATACTATGACTTTCTTCCTTTTATTCGACATACCATACTATGATTTTTTTATCACGTTTTACCTCTTTTTTTCCTGAGTTTTTTAAATATTTTTTTCGACATACTATAATATGACCTTTTTATAATTTTTTTTGACATGCTATGCTATGACTTTTTTTAACATACTATACTATGACTTTTTTCGACATTCTATACTATGAATTTTTTGACTTTTTATGACATACTATGCTATGACTTTTGTATCACTTTTTATCGACATACTATACTATGACTTTTTTAATAAATTTTTTCGACATTCTTATACTATGAATTTTATAACTATTTTCGACATACTATACTATGACTTTTTTAATACATTTTTTCGACATGCTATACTATGACCTTTTTTCGACATTCTATACTATGACTTTTTTATCAATTTTTTCGACATTTTATACTATGAATTTTATGACTTTTTTCGACATACTATGCTATGACGTTTTCATAAATATTTTCAAAATGCTATGCTATGACTTTTTTCGACATACTATGCTATGACTTTTCCATAAATTTTTTTCAACATGCTATACTATGACTTTTTTCTACATACTATACTATGACTTTTTTATAATTTTTTTCGACATTTTATACTATGAATTTTATAACTATTTTCGACATACTATTCTATGACTTCTGTATCACTTTTTATCGACATACTATGCTATGACTTTTTTATCATTTTTTTCGACATGCTATACTATGACTTTTTTCAACTATCTATACTATAAATTTTAGAACTTTTTTCGACATTCTATACTATGAATTTTATGACTTTTTCGACATACTATGCTATGACGTTTTCATAAATATTTTCAAAATGCTATGCTATGACTTTTTTCGACAAGCTATACTATGACTTTTATGACTTTATTTGACATACTATGCTATGACTTTTATGACTTTATTTGACATACTATGCTATGAATTTTATGACTTTTTACGACATACTATGCTATGACTTTTTCATAAATTTTTTCAACATGCTATACTATGACTTTTTTCGACAAGCTATACTATGACTTTTTTATCACTTTTTTTGACATAATATTCTATGACTTTTGTATCACTTTTTTTTCGACATACTATACTATGACTTTTTTTAGTAATTTTTTCGACATGCTGTACTATTACCTTTATTCGACATTCTATACTATGACTTTTTTTTATCACTTTTTTCTACATACTATACTATCACTTTTTTAATACATTTTTTCGACATGCTATACTATGACTATTTTCAACATTCTATACTATGAATTTTATGACTATTTTCGACATCCTATTCTATGACTTTTGTATCACTTTTTTTCGACATACTATACTATGACTTTTTTATCAATTTTTTCGACATGCTATACTATGAATTTTTTTCGACATGATACTATGAATTTTAGGATTTTTTTCGACATACCATGCTATGACTTTTTCATAAATTTTTTCAACATGCTATACTATGACTTTTCGACATGTTATACTATGACTTTTTTCGACAAGCTAAACTATGACTTTTTTTATACATTTTTTCGACATGCTATACTATGAATTTTATGACTTTTTTCGACATACCATACTATGACTTTTCGACATACCATACTATGACTTTTCGACATGTTATACTATGACTTTTTTCGACAAGCTAAACTATGACTTTTTTATTCATTTTTCAACATGCTATACAATGAATTTTATGACTTTTTTCGACATTCTATACTATGAATTTTTTGACTTTTTACGACATACTATGCTATGACTTTTTCATAATTTTTTTTCAACATGCTGTACTATGACCTTTTTTCGACATTCTATACTATGACTTTTTTATCACTTTTTTCGACATGCTATACTATGACTTTTTAATCACTTTTTTCTACATACTATACTATGACTTTTTTAATTAATTTTTTTCGACATGTTATACTATGACCATTTTGGACATTCTATACTATGAATTTTATGACTATTTTCGACATACTATTCTATGACTTTTGTATCACTTTTTTTCGACATACTATACTATGACTTTATCATTTTTTTCGACATGCTATACTATGACTTTTTTCGACAATCTATACTATAAATTTTAGAACTTTTTTCGACATTCCATACTATGAATTGTATGACTTTTTCGACATACTATACTACGACTATTTTTATCAATTTTTTCGACATTGTATACTATGAATTTTATGACTTTTTTCGACATACTATGCTATGACGTTTTCATAAATATTTTCAAAATGCTATGCTATGACTTTTTTCGACAAGCTATACTATGACTTTTATGACTTTATTTGACATACTATGCTATGACTTTTTCATAAATTTTTTCAACATGCTATACTATGACCTTTTTTCGACATTCTATACTATGACTTTTTATCACTTTTTTCGACATCCTAGTCTATGACTTTTGTATCACTTTTTTTCGACATACTATACTATGACTTTTTTATCAATATTTTCGACATGCTATACTATGACTTTTTTCGACATGATACTATGAATTTTAGGACTTTTTTCGACATACTATGCTATGACTTTTTCATACATTTTTTCAACATGCTATACTATGACTTTTCGACATGTTATACTATGACTTTTTTCGACAAGCTAAACTATGACTTTTTTATACATTTTTTTGACCTGCTATACAATGAATTTTATGACTTTTTTCGACATACCATGCTATGACTTTTTCATACATTTTTTCAACATGCTATACTATGACTTTTCGACATGTTATACTATGACTTTTTTCGACAAGCTATACTATGACTTTTTTCAACATGTTATACTATGACTTTTTTCGACATGCTATACTATGACTTTTTTATCACTTTTTTCAACATACTATACAATGACTTTTTTAATCAATTTTTTCGACATGCTATACTATGACTTTTTTCGACATGCTATACTATGACTTTTTATCACTTTTTTCTACATACTATAAATTCATTTTTATCACTTTTCATACTTTTTCAAAATATTGAACACAGCTGATTGAGAATTACTAATTTGACGCACCCATTTCCCATTTTACCAACTCATTCATTACTCTTTTAGTTACTTTTTCATCCAAATGCCACATATTCTAGCATTGCTAGGGGACGCAACTATGTCATGACAGGTGTATTGCTCAGGACCCATGGAAGTGCAGTGTTGACTGTGCAGTTGTTTGGATAAGTGGTTCTTGAGAAAGCTACAAGCAGCAAAAGCACAGGCCAAGCAATCTACTCGTTCCGAACAGACACATTTTAAACAGGCACTGCACAAGTTACTGACATAAATGATGGACAGAGAGAGACAACATAAAGTCAATGTAAATGTGTTAATCCAGAAATATTAGCTGTTGTGAGTTAGGACCAGGAACATATTCACTGCAAACTACAAACAAGATGAGCACACCCATTGTAGTTAGGTGAGAACCTAATTATTTGATTAATTATTGTTAATGTGATACTGGGGAACTAGCTAAAGATGCAATACGTTAAGTTTGGTTAGAAATGGTTAACATTAAAACACAAATCCAGATTTTTAACTCATTGTGGATTAAAACAATCTTTTTCTGGCAGAGAAGTGTCTTGTGCACAATTGTAGGCTACTTTGTCAGAATATTCTGATGTTGTCTTTAATAAAAGTCTGCAGACTTTCTTAAACATGCACTCATAACTTCAAGGAGCCAAATTTTGAAATTTGAGTTAAAAGGTCTGTTCTGGATATTGAGTCGTTAATAATTAGTACTGTTAGACATTTTTTCTTTAGGGGTTAGGGTTTCTTTGTACCTTAGACTCCATCCCTCTGTTCTGAAAATCAGAGGCTTGGAGTTCAGCCACACCTCTGCTCCCTACATCCCTCACAGTGCATTTCTGCTGAAACACCTGGGTGACAGGGGCAGAGGGTCCATGGTGAAGGTTACGTTTTTGGAGACAGGGGTTGGGGCAGAAGCACAAGGATGCAATGGATGCTAAAGACCTTTTCTCAATGCTTCAACATAGTGGTTTCCAACATATCTGGGCTGAGGACCCCCACAGCCCTGTCAGATTAACGCAGTACCCCTTCATAATATGTTCCAAACACAAATTATTAAATAAAAGTGGCTTTTTTCATTTTAAGCTAACTATTTCCATTACGTTTAGCTAACTATTTCAACTTTTTAGCCATTACTTTAAGCTAACTATTTAAACTGTTTAGCCATTACTTTTAGCTAACTATTTCAACCGTTTACCCATAACTTTTAGCTAACTATTTCAACCGTTTACCCATAACTTTTAGCTAACTATTTCAAATGTTTAGCCATTACTTTAAGCTAACTATTTCAACCGTTTATCCATTCATTTTAGCTATTCATGTCTACCATTTGTTCATTACTTTTAGCTAACTATCTATTTAAACGTATGCGCTCGCTTGCTAACAAGTTTTCAAGCACACTTACATAACTGCAAGATGTAGTGTTCAGGTGTTACAGCAGATATATTCTTGAACTCAAATCATAATTTCCATTTTTTTTTTTTTATTATTAGTTGAGCTGCTCCACAATCTTTCCACGTTCCCCCTTGGGTAGAAGTACCCCTGCTAATCACTGCTTTATCGTGTTCATGATAACAAATTTCACTTGAGGGTTCAGTTTGTGGGCACATACAGTAAGTTAGAATGAGTAGTCTATAAAAACAGGTAATATGTAAAATATGTATTTTAACTGCATGATATTCATCAAATCAGCAGTGAGCCATACTTGACAAAAGCCAATATGAGCTATGTGTTATTGCTCTCCGAGTAGAGCACCAGCTAGTTTCCCTGGTTAAGTATTTGATCTCCTCAAGTTTTAAGGAACAGCAAATGAATAACATACCTGCAGCTCTTTCATGAATTTACTGTCCTCCTCCTCCTCCTCCGCTTCCTCGTCATCCCTGTGTGCTGAGGCTGTAGAAAGGGTGGAGGTGGAACCAGCCAGATGTGCAGGAGCAAACATCTGGGGTTTGGGTTTGACCTCTGGTGGCTGTCTTAGGGGTTTGGGCTGAGGAACCACGGGCGGCTCTTTCTCACCCTCATCCTTAAACAGATTCATGACGTAAAAACACAGCGTAGAACACATGCACTACTTTGTTGTTGTTGCTTTTTTGCCATTTTTTAAGAAGGGGAACAATTTGTAGTTTCATTATTTTGTGACGTGTATCCAAAGATATAAACTTCATCAAAGTCCAACACAACACACAACACAAAACAATACAATACAACACAACAAACACACACACACACACACACACACACACACACACACACACACACACACACACACACACACACACACAAACATACCTGGGCTCCAACCGGCTCTTTCCTGGTGGTGAAAATCACCTCTCCTGACCGTCCTGTGGTCAGACCTGAATTGACAGCATGGAACCTGGGAAGACAATAATTAAAATAATAATAATGCATTGGAGGTGATTTATAGTTGACTTTAAAAAGCCCGGCAGAAAGCCTGGTCTGCAGGTGATCTTTAGTCATGAACTGACCTTCGTGGAGGAGGAGGAGGAGGAGGAGACTTGCCGGCCCTGTCTGGGCTCTGCTTCATCTCCTTGTCCACACTGGTGCGACGGGGTTTCTCCACCTGTGGCCGCCTGTTGCTGGGAGAAGCTGAGGGAGAAGCTGATGGGGAAGCTGAGGGAGAAGCTGATGGAAGAGCTGATGGGGAAGCTAAGAGAGAAGCTGATGGAGCAGCTGATGGAGGAGCTAAGGTACCAGATGATGGAAAAGCTGATAGAGGAGCTGAGGGAGGA
The DNA here is from genome assembly GCF_008315115.2 of Sander lucioperca. Taxonomy (NCBI): domain Eukaryota; kingdom Metazoa; phylum Chordata; class Actinopteri; order Perciformes; family Percidae; genus Sander; species Sander lucioperca. The sequence continues at coordinate 23,543,021 of NC_050181.1, forward strand.
GGCTTCACGGCGGCTGCAGGAAGCTGTGAGGCTGCTGCTGGAGCTAAACACATCCAAACATCAAAGTCAGCTGTCATTTAGTTACTTAGATCTGCGAGAGAATAATTAGGATATGTGCCTGGTCATGCCCGTTTTGATGATTGACTGGTATCGGCTAAAAAGCCAGACCCATGCAGCCTTCATACGTTTTAACCCATTGTGCTCTGGGTCGACCAGTTCTCAAAAAATGGCAAGCAAGTGAACCACTTCGTGTCACACACAGATACACAGCAGCCAATTTATGCTCGTGCTGTGTGTCTCTACCAGCTGCACCACACCACTGAAGTGCTGCTGTCAAAGGGAAATATAGATATTGGAGTGCATATGGCTGTGTTTTGTTTTCTCTGTTCAAACTGCTATCATACCTGTGTCTGGGGGTTGTAACTGGGTGGAGTCCACCTCATCCCTCAGCTGCGGAGGTGTGTCTTCCTGGGAATCAGACAGAAGTGCCTGCTGCTCCACTGAGGCTGCCGCACCAACACACACATACACAACACATACATGTTTAGGTCCTATCTTAGAGAAATGGCGACGACTACGCGCCGCAGTTAGCATGATCGGTCAAAATGTTACCTTGTTTGGCAGAAATCTGTCTTTTTTTCTGTTACACTTTGATTAACAAAAATTGAGGTTATGCTTGATTAAAAGAACCCCCAATTCACAAAACTGGTAAAGAAAAATAATATTCATATTTAAATAAATCACCTGGAGAGACCAGTACTGAGATTAGCTCTCCTATTCAAGTTTATGTTCTTCTTGTTCAACGGTTGTTTGGTAAATTTACAGAGGATTTGAAAGGCTATTTTTATTTTCAATTCTTATCATTTTGGAGCTCGTGATTTTCCTTTGGGGCTGGCTAAAACCTCTTTGGGGGGGGCGCCAAAAAAACCCTATCATCTATTTTGTTTTGGGGATTTTATGATTTTGTTGGCATAATTTGGCATGGGAACTTGTACAGTTTAGTAGTTGTTAATAAATCCTCCGTTCTTCCTGAATGTGACTAGGAACACTGGTACGAGCAAACCTAACAGGAAAAAGTCGGAAAGATTCAGGATGAGAATAAGAAAGCGTTGTTGCATTAGGCCCAATGTCTTTTCAGTGACTTGGACTCTACCTTGCAGTGTCGGGTCCAGAGCCGTGTCCTGCTCTGACTCTGATGCAGTGGGGGTGATCTGTCCTGAGGCAGAATCAGAGCAACCCTTTCTGGTATCGGACACATTCAGATCAGGGATGGACATAATCAGGCTGGCCTGGGCTTCCTGGAGGACCTGGTCACAGTCTGTGTTGGTGTCGGTGGGTGGAGGCTGACTGGTGTCACAGCTGGCTGACTGCTTGGCTTGGCTGGTGCTAGAGTGGTTCGTACTGTCGGTTTCTACACTCAGACTGCCCACTGGAGTTTGTCTCTCTGTAGCCTGAGGGGGACACACAGAGTCACACAGGTTGATGATAGCTTGGGGGTTTGTTATAACTATACTATAGCTACTTGGGCGGAGTGATTATTACTCCAACTCTGAGCGAACTCCAGGCGAACTCTCCGCCCAGGTAGCAGAAGTAGCAGCGCTTCGCCTTCCCAGTATGTGTACGGTTAGAAGATGGCTGTGTCTCATGTGACCTTGTTCTTTGTACACGCTGTGACTATACAAATCACAACATGTAAATAGGAAAATGTTGGCGTTATTTTGTCACTTATTGGGAGCAGTAGGCTAGATGGAGCTGGTTACCTCCAGGATCTGTGCTAAGCTAGGCTAGCGGTGGGTGCGTCAGACAGAGTTACAACACGCACAGAGATGAGAAGGTTATGTATGGACTTATCTAACTCTGGGGGTTACGGTGAATAAGCTAAAGTCCCAATAAGTCAGCGTGTTCCTTTAAACTTGATGATCAGCCATGAATTGCCAAAACATTAGAAGTATAAAACATAATAGTAAGTGAGTATATACTGTATTCCACACTGACCCCAGTATGTGTCTGTGAGTGTTTCACGGTGGTCCGGTCAGCGGGGCTCTCCTGTGTTGGTGACTGCAGAGGCCCCGGTCTCCTCTGCAGGGCAGGGCTGCCCTCTCTGCTGCGAGGACTCACCTTCACAGCACAACAACATTTCTCATGTTCTGCACTAACAGAAACATCTGTTTATACACCAGGGCTGCACAATAGATTGTTTTATTTTATCGTCATCGCAATATCAACCGGCGCAATAAACACGTTGTGAAAAGCTGCAACATATCGCGAAAGACACTCAAGAGACTTTTTGACTCAGCTGAGTAAGAAAATATCAGTAGAAAACTGCTATTTAAAATGTAGCTGTCATTCTTTTTTAGTGGTGCCTTTTATATTTAATTCAATGTTCAACTTGTTCAATAAACAAATGTTCCTTTAATTTGTTTTTAAGTCAACGAGCAATTTGTTGTATTTTAGCAGAATACTGAAAGCAGCAGAAAGGCAGAACTGAGAACACTTTACTATTTTATTCATCGCAAGTAATATCGTTATTGCGATATTCAACAACGTTATCGCATATTTTCCTCATATTGTGCAGCCCTATTATACACACAGTCCCACATTTTGTAATGTTATAACCATTCACCGAACGGACCAATCGTCAGTGCTGTACCTTGGCCACAGTGGGTGAGTCTCGTCCATGAGTGGGTTTCAGTGGGGGGCTGGGGTGGTGCTGGGAGGGCTGGATCACTGTGGCTGCTGCTGTGTTCATTCTGCGGGCCGTGACGGGGGAGACTGAGCCCGCCTGACTGCCAGAGAGGGAGGGGGTGGGCAGAGGAGGTCTGACCGAGGATCGAGGCTGGGGTTTGGGGGAGCTCTGGGGGCTCTGGGTCTTCAAGGTGCCCGGTTCAGTTTGTAGGATGTTTACAGGCTCCACGTGGGCTGGTCTGGCTTGGCTGGCTGACTCTGACACATACCTGTTGATACCAGGGAGGACACAGATGGCTATATACGCATCAGCATTATTTTCCTGCCAAACAGAACTGTTTTAACGGAACTGTGTCCATCCTTGGACACTTTTTGGCTAATGTTCTATCAGAATATCTTTTTGAATACGAATATAAATTATCTTGTCATGTTTTCAGTTGATTTAATGACATCGCTTCTGTTGACGTTCCAAGTAAATACCAAACAAAACACAGCAAGCTACAACTCAAGCTATTCAATCAACTCTGCTCACTGTCCCCCCTCCATTATGTGCATGCGCACTAACCCCCACCCCCTCCCCCAACCATCTTGTCGGTGATTGGCTGGAACGTGGTTTGTTGTATTTTGGTGCCTATCCTGTGCCTCTAGTATTTGTTTGACGTTTACGACCCCTGTGTTATCTCTCGAGACCGGGCTTTTTCACAGTGTATTCAGGAGACAGGCAGCTAGCGGATCAAGGAGAGATGTCTACGATTTGAGACAAAAATGAAATTGCGCTGAAACCATGCAGGAACACCTTTAAGTGAAACTTCTTACCTTTCTAACGGAATATCATTTTAACCATTTAATATAGTTCCGTCTTAACAAGAGCTGGCAAAATGAAGCTAATACCGGTTAATTAGCCATGCGCTACCCTTGGCCGTACTCGGACACCCCTATCTCCCCGCTGTAAATCACTGGGCGCTGCTGGTTATCGGGGGTATTAACCATATTAACAAGTCGCCCCAGATTAACATCAATGCTCTCAATTCATCCAGGAATGTACTTCTGTATTATGCAGTAAAAGCTCCTGAAGTTCCACTTTGAATGTAAAGTTTTCCCGCCATCTGAGTTCTTACTGCGTTTTCTCATCAAAGTCACTTTCGTATACAACGTAGCCATGTAAATATCCATGTAGGTAAATTCACACTTATATTCTTAGATGTTTATACATTACTTTTATTTGCAATTTGGGGGCGATCGCCCAGGAGAGGCACAACGAAAAGACTGGAAAGTGCGTCAGACCGGATGTGTCTGGATACGGCCAATAGCCGCGAGCTGCGTCCGTACATGGACACGGTTACGATACTTCTGAGTAAAGTTTATGAGTACCTGCGGAGACGACTGAGGCCTTCAGTCAGGTCTTTGACCCTCTTCAGCATGGAGTCCATCTTGTGAGGCTCCTCCTTCAGGAAACGCACGGCCTCCACCTCCAGCCTCAGCACGGAGCGCATCTTCCCCTGCAGCTCTGGATACTCACCTGGAAGACAACCAAACAACAGAGACGCAATGAAATCAAAAATGACCTTTACTCCGTGTAAACTTTGTAGTTCTACATATCGCCATATATAGTTATTTGAAAATGAATCCGTTGGGTCCTGCAACCCTAAACAGGATAATTAACCCTTGTGTTGTCTTCCCGTCGACCACGCAGCTTTTTGTCATTCTGGGTCAAAATGAAAACCTTTTTTTCCCCAATGTTTAAGTCGTCTTTTTCGACACTTTTTCGGCTTTTTTGACGTTTTGAAGATTTTCCCCCAAGTTTTTGTCACTTTTTCCGATGTCTGTCGATTGTATTGGAAGTTTTTCTTGTTTTTTTTCCCCCACGTTTTTGAAGCATTTTTGTCACACACATTTTTTTTCAAATGCTATAAAATCTAATAAAATACCCAAAAAGAGCTAAAGAGCGTTGTATAGAACCATCCACATTATTTTTTTGGGCCAATTTGTTGAAAGAAACCCAAATTTTTCATATAGAGACTTTTTGAAAATGGGTCAAATTTGACCCGAGGACAACAGAAGGGTTAATAATTCAGGCTATATTAAGGGAAGGGGGGGGTTGTCTGATTTTACATAGAATTGCTTGATTTCTTGCAATAAATCAAGATATTTTGTAATTTCTTAATCAGAGCATTCACATAAGGCAAGCATAACTTGAGCAGAACGCTAAATATTTCAAAATCAATGAATCAATTGTTACAAACCAGCCAATTTCTTCCCATGGAGCCATTCCCATAGAAACGTTCCCCAACAATGCGTACAGTGTATCATGGTACAGTCCAGAAGTGCAGTCGAAGTGGAACAGTAAATACACAACTGAATGCAGTCATTTAAAGATAAAAGACAATCAGATAATATGTTTATGGGGCTCACAGCATTAAAAAACAAAGTCTGCTTTATTGGATAAACAATCATCAAGGTCTACTCCTAATAGCAAATCTAGAGATCAAATAAAAAATGCTATGCACGATCTAAATTTAGTCGACATCTGGAGGCTCCTTAACCCAAATACCAGGGATTACTCCTTTTTTTCTCCAGTTCATAAATCCTATTCTAGGATTGATTTCATACTGCTGGACTCTAAATTAATCGCCAGCGTGGTGACTACACAATACCATAATATCTTGATAAGTGATCACGCTCCCGTGTCACTAGACATTAGATTTAACATTCATAGAGGGGAACGCACCTGGAAATTTGATAACACAATTTTGAAAGAGAAAAGTTTTCTGGATTATATGTCAGCTAGGTTGCCAGACATAATTGCCACCAATGACACTGGAGATGTGGATGATTCAATACTGTGGGAATCAATCAAGGCAGTGCTTAGAGGGAGCATTATATCCTATGTAGCATATATAAGGAAACAAGCAGAAAAGAGGTTAATGGAGTTAACTGAATCTATGTCTCAATTAGAGCATTCTTACAAAGCCTCGGCAGATCCAGATACGTTGAAAACCATTGTCTCCCATAGAGATGAGTACAATACAATTTTAACTGCTCAGGTTCGCAAACAGATGAGTAAAATTAAACAGATGCAATTTGAAATAGGAGCTAAACCTCAGAAACTGTTGGCACTACAGTTGAGAAAGGCCCAAGCTTCTCGGTCCATACTGAGAATAAACTCAGACACCGGGACTGTTCTTACTGATCCTAAAGAAATAAACACACGTTTTATGGAGTTCTATTCAGAACTGTACAAGTCAAATGGTAATCATGACATAGATGTAATCAGATCGTTTCTCTCGGAGCAGAACCTCCCACAACTTAGCGATGAAGCATTGGCGGAGTTAGACAAAGACATCACTATTGCAGAGATAGTAGAAGCAATTGCGGAATTCCCAAATAACAAAGCACCTGGACCCGATGGATATACCATGGAGTTTTATAAGTGCTTCTCTAAAGAGCTGTCTCCGCTGCTTTTGCGGATGTTTAAACATGCAGAAACAAAAAAAGAGGGGGGCTTGGTCTCCCAGATTTCAGATGCTACTACTGGGCTTCACATTTAAACACGCTGGCTTTTTGGAGGAGTGGTAAATCCGTTGAGAGCATGGTTGGAGATCCCCCAGCCTGGCTTTCTATAGAACAATCAGCCTGCTGCGGGACCTCTCTCCCGGCCCTACTGAACAGCCCTGTCAAGATAAACAAATCTTTATACGGAGGGAACTTTCTAATACACAACTCTTTGAAAGTCTGGAAGCAAATTAAACTATACTTGAAAGCCCCAGACATGTTCATAGACAGCCCTATCTGTGACAACCATGCCTTTAAACCTTCGGGGACGGATCCTGCGTTTGCTCTATAGAAGGAAAAAGGATTGGAGTGTTTGAAGGATTTGTATCAGCATGGGCACTTCATGTCCTTTGAGCAATTAATGAACAAATATAGTCTCCCAGCTTCTCATCTTTTCCGATATTTACAAGAGGAGGCATTTTATAAAATCTTGCTTGTCTACACTTGCAGACATACCAAGGCATGACACACTTGAAAACATAACTAATGTTCGACCAGGCCGAAAAGGAGCAGTAGCAATATTATACCAGTCATTGATCAACCATGAACCAACCAGCACAGATAGGCTAAGAATTGAGTGGGAGACAGAACTGGGGATGCCCCTCACTGTGAAATTTTGGGATTCATGTCTTATGAACATTCATAGTTGCTCAGTGAATGCGAGACTTAATCTAATACAATTTAAAGTAATACACAGGTTGCATTACTCAAAAGTAAAAGTAAGCAAGATGTATCCCATTGTATCAGCATTTTGTAATAAGTGTAAAAACCAAGAGGGCACCCTCACACACCAATTTTGGACATGCCCTAGCCTCCACTTATTCTGGTCTTCTGTATTCTACTCAAAAGCCTTCAACAAGCAGTGGATACCCAACCCCCTGGTTGCCATTCTGGGGTCTACAAATGACATTGCTTTGAACTCAGGGACAAATGGCCAGTGTTTCTGGGTACGGTACTTGCTAAAAAACTCATATTGCGATTTTGGTAGTCAGATGCTGCCCCTTCATTTGAGATGTGGTTGAGAGAGCTGGGTGAAGTCCTCCACTTAGAGAAGCTCAGATTCATGATTGCAGGGAGGGAGAATGCGTTTGAAAGGGCATGGAGACCGGTCTTGGAACATTTAAAGGGTCTGGGGGAGGAAGCTGAGTGACGAGGGGTCACTTATATTGATAATGTATCATTAGCGGTTTTCAAAGGGAATTTTTCTTATCTCTTTTGACTCCTGGTTTTACTTTCTGGTCTCTTAGTCTTGATATTTGCTACGGTGCCTCATCACAATTGTATTCAGAATCTGCCAGATAACTACAATTGTAAGTTCTTTGTTGCTGCTTATTGCTATTGATGTTATTGTACGGATAAGAAAATGTTAAAAAAAAATTTGCTTGTATGAACAAATGCAGTCTGAACCCATTGTTGTTCTGCAATAAACATATTTTCAAAAAAAAAGTCTGATTACTCTGGACGATGCACAGACCTCAGATTCAACCATCTTTAGTGGAACTACTCTCTATTGAGAAAAAAATAAACTCTGTGAAAACTGAAAACTGTTGTTGCAATTTGGGTCAACTGATCCTTTACATTCACAACTACAAGTATAGGAATTATTGGCTTTAGACTCAAAAGAAAAATAATGAACAACATCACATTAATACCTCCCTTTCTAATAATCGTAGGTGGATGACCTATGTGATGATTCCATTTACATCCAAAGTATTGATCCATTGCATCCTAGCCCACAGAGAGACACTGTTTGATTCAGTCCTGTCTTGAAAAAACCCAAACCCACTGACCTTTAAGAACGGCCAGAGCTTCTCCAACCCTGCGCAGGTTGACCGCTCCCTCCTCCACGTCTCTCAGAGTGACTGACAGCTTTTCGGGACTGGAGGCGGAGCTATGTTGCAAATGGTTCACATAGTCCTCCAGTTCACTGAGAAAAAAAGGCATCAAACATTTGGCATTCACAGTCAACACAGGAAGAAAAATGTATGTGATAGCCTACTGTAGACACAAGATGGCAGCAGAAAGTACATTTCAGGGGGTTCCAGAGTTCTGTCAGTGGCCTTTAAGTTAGAATAAAATTATATTGTATTTTTTAGAGCCAGTTTTGGCTTTAACCCTCTAAACCAGGGGTATCAAACTCAACTTCCCTAAGGGCCACACTAGAAAATGAGAATCATATCAAGGGCCAGACATAGAGTTTATTGTTTTTATGTCATGGGAAAAGTCAAATATCTTTGACTGTATTATTGTATGTCTCATATAGTCTTCTCACTTACAGTTTGGCCGCCAAAAATGTCGAAGAAAATGCCAAAAATGTTTGGAAAAAGCATCAAAAATGTCGAAAAAAACGTAAAAAGTGACAAAAAGTAGGTGGGCCAAAATGTATTGTGAACCTAAATGTATATAGGGGCCGGATCAAAATTAGCAAGGGGCCGGATTTGGCCCGCAGGCCTTGAGTTTGACACGTGTGCTCTAGACAGAGAACCCATTTCTTGTTATAAGTATTTCATTCTGACTTTCATTTCTTCTTAAACAGCTTTTTAATGCTTACAGTGTGTCGGAACACTGTCCAGATACCTTTCAGACTAGTTAGCAATTCTGCTTATATATTCAATTAGACCATCAAGTGATTTTCTTTTTTAAATTGGATTTATATGTTTAAATAAGAGCAAATGGAACCTTCACAGCTAATGTCCAAAATTATTCATTACATTTATGATTTGATTTCAACTTTATTAGGATGCCTTCAGCTTTCACAAAGACTACTTACTGCAAATAAAGTTGAGTGAAAAGTGTTCAAAAGCGGATAGATTATACAAAGGTTACAGGAGCGTGCAGGATGGGGGTTTGGTGGAAATAAGTACATATTGTACTGAAAGTTTGCTGGCTACAACGGTATATATAAACAGGAAAGGTCAGTATCATAGTTTCAGCTTTTCAGAGAGACTGGAGAAAGAAAGATCCTCCATTGCAAAATACATAGAGATCTGTAAGCTGGTGGAACAGAAGCTAACTCTACTAATAAAGTGTCATGCTTCTCAGATTATAAGAGAGGTTGCTAAGCAGTACAAAGTAACTGACAATTGAGGCTTGTGTCTTGAAGAAAAGGGCGCAAGAGAAGCTAATGCCTTCTTGATGGGTCGTGTTGGTATTTTGTTAATGATGTACGTGATTTGGTGTGTGGAGAGATAATTGCATTACACTCTTTCTGAACCTCCTACTCATGATGTTTGATAAATGCCAGGCTTCTGTTTGCACAGTCATCTGGGCTATGAAGTCAGTGTGTAGCATGCAACATGAGAATGAGTTCTGATGTCTCTGGAAAGCCATGTCATACCCGATCATATCACTCCCCGTGCCCCTGGCTCTATTTTTAACAATATGTTTCTTCACATTTTCTCTCGGCCTAAAGATGTTTGCCGTGCTCTGTCTTGCATGTCACCAATGATTTTGACTTCAGCTGCAGTGACATCATCAAGGGGCACGATGTCAGAGCGAGGGCAAATGCTCAAAAGGCTAAATCGCCACTTAAGAAATCATGGCCACTAATGGAACGTCCAAATGTTGTACAGTGTGGTAGGATCATAGCATGTGAGTGGAATAGAGCGGTGCGAATTCCGGCTTCTCGCTCATGGAGCTTTTCCTTCCCTCCACTCTGTAGCTCAAAGACGCTCAAGGCTCGTCCACACAGCATTCCGGGATGGGAAAAAAACGTGCTCTGGTTTATTGGCATTTCTTTAAACCAATCACAATCGGCAGCACTAGGGACCGGACGGTGCCTCTGCAAAATAGCCTCGGGAAGGAACTTGTTTTGGTGGAACACGTGTACGTTCAAAAGTTGTTTTAGTCGTGCAACAGAAAACTCAGATTGGACAGATAGTCTAGCTAGCTGTCTCGAAAAACAGGGACAACTGGCGGAATTTCCAGCGGCACCTCAACAATCCCGGAAATGAAACGTCGTCGATATAGACTACTCCAAGCTCAACTCTAGGGCTGGGTATCCTTAAAAAAAAATTGACAGTGGTACCGATACCATTACCGTGATTTCAATACCGGTTACTGAACGATACTTTTTTTGATACCAGTTTTATAAAATCCAATTTAACAAAAAGAAATTACAAAATTACACATTACGGCACAAAGCTTTTAATTTGTTCAGCTCTACGTGAACCCCCCTCTACTCAAATCCATCACCATCACTCATTCCAAAAAAAGAAAAAAAGCTACGTTTTATTTATCATGATGAATGGCGCCCCACCCTTCCAAAGTCCACCGGATGACACTGGCGGCATGGAAAGGGAAAGTGGGCGCCGTTCATCTGCATGTACTGTGCTGCAGTTACAGGCTCAGCCATGCTTCAAAAACTCCCGGTGTGAGCGGTACCAGAGCAAAACTGGAGCGGGGGATATAAGTTGACGCTCACACATTTTTAATTCCGCTCTCCATCCAAAATCCTCCCGTTCGCGCTTCCCGTTTGCGTGCGCTCCGCTTAGATGCTCTGGATGGGATAGCCTTGATCCCGTGTTTCTCTTCTTAGCTTGTTGTCTGCTGGAAATTGATCAGTCACATGTCAATGACTGAAGGCTACAGGGTTTTAATCCTCGTGAATGTAAGAGATATGGACAGGATATGTGTGGGGTTGGTTAGAAGGTGTTTGAAGGTTGGTGAGTGACGAGGTGGCCTGGTTATAAAGGGCTTAGAGAGTGAGGAGAAGGAGTTGAATTCATTGTAGGACAGGGAGCAGGAGTTGGGCTGGGAGCAACAGACAGGGTAGGGAAGTCAGATTGTATTTAGAGACAGAATAACACATTGTTGGTTTGGATCTTTGACCATAAGAAAAAAAACTAGAATATGGTCTCATCTTTTTAAACAGTCATATGTAACCTTTGTTGAACAGTGTTCACAAGTGTTGAATGCTAAAATGTAGTGGCACGGTAACGGTGACACAAATGAAGTCACACAGTCAGTGAACTGACCCAGTAATGTCAGTAACACAAGTAATTGAAACCGAAATTCAGAACCTCTAACCGACGTAATTTTCCCATGTCGGTTATTTTTTTATCCTCTCCCATCTTTAATGGTTGAGCATATTTACAGTACAAACCTCGTCAGTAAACTATGAGGGCAACAAATAAATAAATAATCGTTCATTAATCGTAATCAATGTATATTGTTCAATTAATCGTGATTTTGATTTTAGGTCATATCATCCAGCCCTAGTAACACAGCTAAATCTAAAAGTTGCTAACATTAGCCAGCACGAGCAAAAACGGTAGCAGCAAAACCTCTCAATGTCCTAAACGGTGTTTTATTGATAATGAAATCACACTGTTATTTGCTACTCTTTCTTTCCAAAGTCAGGTAGTCTTTTTTCAAAAATATACATTCTCAAGTAAGTTCAAACTCGTACCTGAGCTGTGTGAGTATAGTCTCCTCTGTAGCCAGGTAGAGGATCCTCTCCTCCTCCATCTGAGCTCTGTGTCTGTACGCTGCCTCCTCGGACTGAGCCAGCCGGTCGTACATCAGCACCACCAGCTCCTGACCTGCCATCCGCAGCATCGAACCCACGCTCTCCTGGTTCGACAGCTGGAACACATAGAACAGCTCAGGAACTGGGGATTCAACGGAACTTTATTTGCTTAGCTAGTGGTGAGGCCTGAGGGGGTTATTCTGTCCCTCCAACACTTTGGTCCAAGATATATCTAACAACTGACTTCACTACCATAAAGTCTGGTCTGGATATTATCGTTCACAGAGGCCCCAGGACCTTCCATATCCTGCCACCGTCAGGCTCAAATGAACCTGGAACCAACACTTAGTAGACCTGATCGTTATGACATTTCTATGATCTCTCTAAGTTTTTGGTTGTTTTGGACTAAATTAAGACCATTCATTTCAATTTTCATGTGTATTGCAATCAAGATCTAAAGTTGTTCCTAAGCAACCACTCTGTTTCCCTGGTAGCACCTGAGGGTTTGACTAATACCTGGAACAATCATTCCACATAGTTTCTGTCCAAGCCCGACCTGAACCTGAAACCCCAGCGGCACTTTTGGGCCCGAGCACGGTTAAAAACCCAAATTTCCACTGCTGCCTGTAAGTACAATAAAACACCAGTACATTTGTGCCAACCTAAAACCAATTTAAGCCTGGGATAATTTTGAGAAATTACATCCTGGGTTGGGCCCAATCAGGTTCGTGCAGAGAATCAAAGCTCTGATTGACATCACTGCAGTTCCCATAAATGCATACTGTCCTTTCCTGTCTACAGTGAAGTCATTTTGCATCCATTTCAGGTTACTGTGATGATGATCATGATTATTATTATCAGTCACATTGGTTATAAGTGGTGAGTATACAGGTCCGTACCTGTAAGTCTCTGAGCTGGTTGAGTTGCAGTCGCAGCTCACACACATTTCTCTTTGCTATCACCAAGCTCTGCTGCAGCCCGCTGTCAGAGGGAGGGGCTTGAAGAGCCAGCAGGGCGGGGCTGAAGCTGTCAGGCTCAGATGACATCCCTGAAGGTTAAACAAAAGAAGAGATGATTATCATCATGTTTAGAGCATAAAAATAAGTTCTTGGTGGCAGGTAATGTCACCTCTGTTGAAAAAAATCTCACCAGGTCTGTTGCTGAGAAGTTTGCGTTCAGCATTCTCACTGAAAAGACAAACAGATAGTTACATAATAAACCTAACTATCCTGGGTCTAGCCAGGGTTCACACAGTATACAGAACTCATTTCATGTTATCACCTGAAATACCAAGAAATGTACGATACAGGTCTACTGTATTATGCAGAATTATTTTCTGGTTCACTCCTATAATATATTAGGGGGTTCACGTATGTATCGAGATTTTCCCTAGAATCAATATTTTTGATTTATTTATTTTTACCAAAGTTTCCGCAAAATATTTTCTGTCTATACGGTACCGCCGACGGTAACTACATCACATCCGTTTCCAGCAAAACGGAGCGAAAGCAGAAAATGCAGAAAATCCATGTGATGTACTTCTTTACAAATGAAATAAATGTCAGACTGACTGACTGACATGGGATGTGCATTCTCTTTAGAAAACAAGTTTTTAGAAATGTCTTGTGATATATTGTCTCTAGAAGTGTATTATTCAACTTTTGTTTTTGTTAAAGAAGGAAAAGAAAATCGCAAAATTCAATACTTCTAGAATCACAATTAAAAAAAGAAAAATCGCAATACAAATCCAATCGGCACCCATGTATCTTGAAAGAAACAAATCGGGACAAAAGACTTTTTATTCCAGCCCGATAATGTATGCTCTTATTTAACCTACATTTGTTGGTACACATTTCCTGGATGCATCTAAAGAACATATTACATACATACGTTACATACATGTTTTGCACTTGAGTTGCTTCTGCTGAATCAAAGCTGCTGTTGATCCAAAGGGTTAAAGGCACATGTTACAGACCTGACAGCGTCCTTGACTCCTGGAATATCCGGTCCCATAGACAGAGCACTGTGCACCAGACCTGCTAGACTGGCTATCTGCTGCTCCATGGCTTTCATTCTCTCACTGAAAAATAGAAAAAACTGTGATAGCTCTATAATATCTAAATTAAAGGATGTGTTGTCAATATGTCAAACACAATTGTGCTCCATAGCCTTACTAGTGGTCAAAAACTCATAAAGTAGTCTATATCCACAACGTTTCATTTCCGGGATTGTTCGGGTGCCGCCGGAAATTCCGCCAGATGTCCAACACCTTCCGCTCTCTTTGTGTTGACGTTTTAAACTCCGGTGGATTTCTGAGGACTATGGTTAACTGCTCCTCAGATCTCTGCAGGGTAAATCCAGACAGCTAGCTAGACTATCTGTCCAATCTGAGTTTTCTGTTGCACGACTAAAACAACTTTTGGACGTACACACGTTCCACCAAAACAAGTTCCTTCCCGAGGCTATTTTGCAGAGGCACCGTCATTGTGTCCAGGGCTCAGCGCCACCCAAGACGATTGTGATTGGTTTAAAGAAATGCCAATAAACCAGAGCACGTTTTTCTCCCATCCCGGGAATGCTGTGTGGACTAGCCAGACCCCCCTCCATAGCGCTGTGGAGGAAGGTCTGGCAATGCGAGACTACCTGTAAAGAGATATTTTGTTGTTTTTAATCTAGCTCTGTGTCATGGCAGTGTGTGCAGATTAGGGCTGCGCGATATGAGGAAAATATCTAACTGCGTTTATTTTGACTGATATTGCGATTGCGATATGATTCACGATATTGGAGGGAATGATTGTTTTTGTATCATTATTCTCATTTTCATTGAAAATTATTAACACTGTAAGAAATTAAAATGATTATTATTATTATTATTTTTGCGAGAATCTGTACCAAACAAAGATGTTTTCTTTAGTCTGTAGGATAGGATGTGTAGGCCGGGACGTCTCTGCAGCACCACAGTACTTCATTCGGAACGGTTTGACACATATTTTGCAATTAACAAATATTGCGCCCCCCTGTGATTTGGATATTGCACTAGTCCATGTTGCGATTTCGATACAATTGCGATTAATTGTGCAGCCCTAATGCAGATGAACAGCGTCTGGTTTCCTTCAGCGGGCGGCAGCACACGGAGCACGGAGCTGAGCAGAGGAGAGCAGCGGAGGTCTGCCGGGTGAACGCTGCCACACGCCACAGAGGGAAGCCAAACACCGCTCATAAAACAAAGTATTGATGATGATTGACGATGAATATCGACAAAGTATCCCTTAAAGGCACTTATGTTTTTGTTGGCTTGCGGCCCAGAGGTAAAATGGTTACCCCACAACCACAAGGTTGGTGGATCAATCCCAGGTCATCCGGCCACATGTCAAAGTGTCCCTGAGCAAGACACTGAACCCCAAGTTGCTCCCCGGATGCTGTATGTATAGCTGTCCACTGCTCCTAATACTTAGGATGGGTTAAATGCAGTAATAGAATTTCACTACACTGTACTGTGTGTGTGTGAGGATTAAGAATAAAGTTTGATCCTTTTTGAGTCAAAAGTGAATTCAGACAAAGAAACTCTTACAGGCTAAACATGCAAAATTGCTGACATCATCCCTCAAACATCAACATCAATGAAAAACTAAGGTAGGTAGGTGGGTAGCGTGAACCTATGTTGGTTTTCCTGAATGCGCACCTCGTAAAGCGCTTACAAAGTAATGAAGGTGATTGCTCTGGCTCTCAGCTCACCTCTGGGCGTTGCTGCCGGTCACATGACCCTGAAACAGTCTCTCAGGTTGTCCCAGAGGGCTGTCCATAAAGACGGATGAGGGCGAGGACGACGAGCCACTTCCTCTGCTTCTGTTTACAATCTCCACTGGGGCTCCGTTACTGTCCCGCCGCAGGGACCGGCGGATTGGGGACATCCTCTCTGTAGAAACCAGGCCCACCCCTCCAATGACCTGTCCGTCAATCATCCTGACTTCGTTGACTCTGTGAGGGGAAGGGGGCGGGGTTTTAGTTCCCAGTGGAGGAAGCTGGCTGTCTCCATACTTCCTGCTCTTCTGCCTGGATGGTGAAAAATCAGATGGATTAATACACACCTGGTTACAAGAACACTGTCTTCATGGCCAGAGTGTGCTGGGTCCTCACTTCTATTATTGTATTCTAATCAATCTGACCAATTACTGATCAGTTCTTCCTCTCTGCTTAAAGAGAGTTAAGAGGGAGATATTTACCTAGATTTATCTAATAACATAAATTACTGTCTGGGGTGCAATGTGTTGCCGCAATGTTTTAATTTAGCATTGTATACTAAGACTACAGAAGTAAACACTGTGAGAAGATACTGGCAGCTACGGCCGTGGTTTAGGTGTGTGTGACAGCCACAAATTGAGTGTCCACCGTCAGTTCTGGCAGGCCAAGTAGTCAAGACGCCGCTAACCGCTATTGGCCAACAACACGGTCGCATCAGCTGATCTGCGTCAGCGCATCAGCTGGTAAACTCCCCTCGCTTCTGAATGGCTACACTCAAACAGGGCGCCCTACTTAAAGCCGCTTTAGTTTGTTCCTAACTGCTTGCAGCTTGCATCTATGCAACTCACCTACTCCCCAGCTCCACCTTGTTGTGTATAACGCGGCATAGACTTCTATGTCATCGTTGCGCTCTGTTCATATGGGGGAATAGTTTAGCTCTCCCAGTCTTAAACTGTGTGAGCGTCCCCTAAGGCCGGCTACACACTGCCTGCGTGGTGTGAGCGTGGCGTTTCTGTTGCGTGGCGGCTGCATGGATTTTTCTGTCTTTGCACACCAGAAACGTGTCTGATGCGGCGCTGCTGCTGCTAGCTTTGTCTGTACACATGTATGTTTCCCATTGATTTACTGCTCTCAAGCAGTAGTATACACTCACCTAAATGATTATTAGGAACACCTGTTAAATTTGTCGTTAATGCAATTATCTAATCAACCAATCACATGGCAGTTGCTTCAATGCATTTACGGGTGTATTCCTGGTCAAGACAATCTCCTGAACCCCAAACTGAATGTCAGAATAGGAAAGAAAGGTGATCTAAGCAACTTTGAGCGTGGCATGGTTGTTGGTGCCAGATGGGCTGGTCTGAGTATTTCACAATCTGCTCAGTTACTGGGATTTTCACAGACAACCATTTCTAGGGTTTACAAAGAATGGCCTGAAAAAGGAAAACCATCCAGTATGCTGCAGTCCTGGGGGGGGCGAAAATGCCTTGTTGATGCTAGAGGTCAGAGGAGAATGGGCCGAGAGATTCAAGCTGATAGAAAATCAACTTTGACTCAAATAACCACTCGTTACAACCGAGGTATGCAGCAAAGCATTTGTGAAGCCACAACACGAACAACCTTGAGGCGGATGGGCTACACCAGCAGAAGACCCCACCGGGTAACACTCATCTCCACTAAAAATAGGAAAATTAGGCTACAATTTGCACAAGCTCACTAAAATTGGACAGTTGAAGACTGGAAAAATGTTGCCTGATCTGAGGAGTCTCGATTTCTGTTGAGACATTCAGATGGTAGATGGCCTTGTTACCACTGTGCAGGCTGGTGGTGGTGTAATGGTGTGGGGGATGCTATCCTATCAATATGGCCCAAAATGTCTAAAGAATTCTTCCAGCACCTTGTTGAATCAATGCCACAAAGAATTAAGGCAGTTCTGAAGGCGAAAGGGGGTCAAACACGGTATTAGTATGGTGTTCCTAATAATCCTTTAGGTGAGTGTACTTCTTGCTAAACATAAATATATACTGATTTGATTACTGCAAAGACAACGTCGGCAGTATTGACGGTTCTGTATTGACAGGTGCAATATTTGATAATCTTTTTTTTTTTATTGCATTTATATCTGTATTTATGTCAAAACCTAGAGACTTTCAAACATCAACATGTCATTTATTAATATGTATTTGTGTCAAAATGACATATAAACATCTTTTCCTATTCTCTTTTGCCTGGAAACGCTTCCAACACGCTTGCGTGTCGCGTGACAAATAGGTCTCGGTCCTATTTCTAGCATGCACACGTTTTCGAGATGTGCGTGTCACGCAGGCAGTGTGCAAGCTATAGCCTGTTAACATGGGAGCCAAAATAAAAACAGACACGCCACGCAGCTGACATGCTCACACCACGCAGCCAGTGTGTAGCCGGCCTAATGCCGCTGCTGTCCTCTGAACAGAGCCATAGCGCCAAATTTAATTCGTAATTTATTCAATCAAATTTCCTAAAGAATTTTTATTGTCTGTGTTGTTCTTGACTTTAATGGACCTGATAGAACTGTTGAATCAAAACAACAATGGCGGACGTGATTGACAGATGGTTCATCCAATCACCTGCCAGGTATTTTTTTTAGGTGCCTGCCCTTTCCCAAACAGTATCCCATGACGGCTTCTCAGATGGCTCTGTGTTAACAAACCATCTGGCTCGTCAGGTTATCATAACTTTATAATGTTATTATAAAAATGATTGATAGCATGATATTGGTTCCATCCATATTGGCAAGCTC
Organism: Sander lucioperca; assembly: GCF_008315115.2. NCBI lineage: Eukaryota > Metazoa > Chordata > Actinopteri > Perciformes > Percidae > Sander > Sander lucioperca. The sequence goes on from NC_050181.1 coordinate 23,561,248, forward strand.
TGAAAAAAGAAAGGCAATATTAGGAACACCCTTGTGGATGTGCAGACATATAGAGAGGATAGTTACTGTATGCTGCAGTTGCTATGGTAGCAGGCTGAATTAAGGTCCATGACCTCAGTCAACCTCTCACTTCCTGATCTCTGCTCTCACCTCCTGCTGCACGCGCTCAAACGAAGCACAACCATCAGAAATCATCACCTTCAAACAGTATGGACAGCTCTGAGGTGTCTCTGAGTCCAACGTCAGCTGGACTGGGTTATGGTTCCAGAGACAGACACTGTATAGACCGAATCACCGCGGCGTCGCGCTGGCACAAAAAACACCTCCGGGTAGACAAATGGCCATTAATTTGAATTGCGGAGATGTGTAAAAACTGCAAAATTGTTTATTTCGGTTGTCATTTTCAGCCGTAACTGTGACGTTTAAAGATATATAGTATAACATGGAGGTTGGACCAATCTTACGTTTATGCTTATTTTCCGTACTGTGTTGTTTTGCTAGCATCTTTGATAAACCAAATCTAACGCTATGAACGGCAACATCTCCCCGCCAGTCGGATCGAATGCTAGTTTGGGTGGTGTCATTTTCTTTAGTCTGTGGCCCAACAGGTGAATTAGCTCTCCAACTCAACGCTAGTGAAAGTGTTGACATATGAAAGCATCAAACATGTATTTTAGATGAATGAGGTAGAGTATATCCAGTTGTTCCTCATCCCCATTTTCTCAGCGCTGTTAAATTGTATGTACGGGACGCAGGAGGTTTTTTTTTTTTACTCGGAAGTTCTTGTAAACAAACATTGTGATTGGCTCTTTATGTATCTGGATTAGGGCTGCACGAAATGAGGAAAATATCTAACTGCGATAAGATTATTTTTGTAGCATTTTAGATAGAGATGGCCCGATACCATTTGTTGCTTCCCGATACCGATTCTGATACCTGAACTTGCGTATCGGCCGATACCGAGTACCAATCCGATACCAGTGTGTCATATATTTTACTATGTTTTAACAGCTGTATACTACTATCCCTGTATGGATGTGATATGATTTCTATCTTTGTTGTCGGTCTGGCTCAGGTTAAACTCTTTGTGAAACATGAACAAACACAAACAATGAACGCCCCAGAACTTTCTTTCATTATCCAGTTTGACATAAATAAACTACTTTAACGTAGATTTTCTTTAGGGCTTTATTACGTGGTATCGGATCGGTGCATAAACTCCAATACTTCCCGATACCAGCGTTTTAGCCAGTATCGTAGCCGATACCGATACCGGTATCGAACATCTCTAATTTTAGACAGCTTCGACATGAAAGGGGAGAGAGAGGAGGAATGACACGCAGCGAAGGGCTGCAGGTCGGAACCAAACCCACGGCTGCAGGAGCGGGGACTGAGCCTCTGCATATGGGCGCACGCTCTACTGGGTGAGCTACTCAGGCGGCCCGATTATTTTGACTGATATTGCGATTGTGATATGATTCACGATATTGGATGGAATTATATTTTTTGTATCATTACTCTCATTTTCATTTAAAAATATTAAAATTAAAAAAAATAAAATTATTATAGTGTGATTTTAGTGAGGACCTGTACCAAACAAAGACTTTTTTCTCTAGTCTGTAGGATAGGATTTGTAGGCCGGGACGTCTCTGCAGCACCACAATACTTCATTCAGAATGGTTTGACACATAGTTTGCGTTTAACAAATATTGCGCCACCACTGCAATTTTGATATTACACTAGTCCATATTGCGATTTCAATAAAACTGTGATTAATTGTGCAGCCCTTACTGGATTGCATTTGAATCAGTGTGCGTACCTGTGGAGGGAGCGGGTCTGGTGCTCCAGGCTCTCTCCGTAGCCCATCAGGGGTTTAACGGAGGCCCGGTACTGCTGCAGCCCACCGGGGATCCCCGTGACCCCGGCGTCCACCATGTCAGCAGTGAGAGAGGGTGGAGCGCTACACTGGGAGGAGGTCATGCTGAGGCGACCTCCTCCTCCGTCCTGCATGGAGGAGCAGTAGGAGTCTGGGTAATGTGGTCCACCTTCGCCGCGCACCACCAGGGCCATGCTCTTACTGTTGCCGACGTCATCTGACACACACGCACGCACGCACACACACACACACACACACACACAGATCAGACTTTCACCAATCACCAAAATTATTTTTTACTGGATCAGACTATGATGTCATAGGTCCAAATGTAAAATATGTGCTGTTTATGTAGAATGTATTTAATGTGTTTTATACACCCATTAAGGAAATCAAGGTCTGGTAAATGATGAAGGAGCGGACTACGCTGAATAAAATGTGATAGTGTTAACTTATTGACTCTTTTGTTGTTCTATTCTTAGGAAACATGGAGATGGTGTTGCTTCTTCTGTTTGATTGTGTCTTTTCTACGTGTCTTGTCGAGAGTGCATTTTTCCATACAGTACGAAAGAATGTAATTACTCTTAACATGTTGTATTTCATGCCTGTGTGAGTTATGTATTTTATGTCATTTATTTATTCTTCTGTACAGCACTTTGGTCAACTTTGGTAGGTTTAGAGTGCACTATGAATAAAGTTTGATTTGGATTGATTACGTTCCACAATGCCCCGACTTCAAACCCAAGTGGCTCTACACTTTCAGTGATTTTGTTGAACGAACCAGCTTACACACCTACGTTCCCAGGAAACGCGGTAGAAGGGCTGGCATTCTTGTGCTACACCGTAAGTGCAGACACATTGCTGAGTATAATTCTCTCAAATGTGCGATCTTTGGGATGTCCCAATGCCATAATTTGAATATTAAAAATAAAAAATGAAATACAAATGGTATTATAAAGTAAGATTGATAGCTCTACTTTCAAGCCAATAAGCATCTTAATTCCAAAGACTTATTGACATATGAGTTCTCCTCCTGAAACATTGCTAAAAGTCCACCTGTCCTTACGTAACAAATGACCAACAAAATCCAAAAGTCAAAAAAAAGTAATCCTTTTGTTGAGAACATCAGAGCAAGTCAGAGCAGACTAAACATTGTTACATAGGGACAAGTGGAGCAGACACTAGAGCAGCAAAGAAAACAGAGACAACTACAAACAATCAAACTCCAAGAACAAGTTAAAGTGAGACCCAAAAACAAACCTGCAATTGGGTTTCTGCAGGTTTCACCAAGTTAAATTTGAAGACTTTTTAAGACCATTATGAATGAAATTTAAGACCTTTATCACAACAACAACTAAGCCCTAAATTCAGTTTTTTCAAGCCAAGTATTGCTAAACTTGCACTTCCCCACAGCTGAAGAATAAAATCTGTTTTATGTCTGTGGTACAATCTGAAAGAGACTCGCGCCAATAACACCAAAGCTGATTGGCTGCCATAAAAGTAGCATGTTGGTCTCATTTGTAGTCGTAATAGAGCGAAATTATTATATTATATATAATAATATATAATTATATATGGACTAGCGAAAGAAAGAACTACAACACCACGCGATAATAATAAAAAAGAGCATTGGAGGCAGCTTGCATGGAATTAGGAAAATTAAGACCTGTTTAAAATGATTTAAGACCTACAACACAATACTCTGAATCGGGGGTCTCAGAATTGAGTGTTGTATATTGTACAGATTGTAAAACCCTCTGAGGCAATATTGTGGGCTTTATACAGTGAATCACGATGACTTGACTTGATTAATTTTCCTTTTGTCATGGAAAAAACCATGCACATTGCATTTTGTAAGCTTGCAATAATGACTCAAACATTGATCCCTCATCAGCTAAACCAACAGATGTTTGAATTCCTTCATTCCTTCTGCCATTAGGCTCTTAAATACTGCTGATGGCAGTAATGCTTTGATTTATGCATTTATTACTTTACTTAAATTGGATTATGGTTGTATATTTATTTAATTTGGCTTCATTTCGGCAACCTGTGTGCTTCGCTGCTCTGGCCTGGGTTATCCATTTGTTGACCTGCTGCTACAGACATGTTGGTTAATTGAATGATTGCGATGGTGTTTATTCTTGTCTGTTGACTGCAAAACTGAATTGCTCTTCAGGTATACATAAAGTTGTTTGAATTAAATTGAAACGGAGGAGCCTGCAGGCATCTCACCGGGCTTGACGTCTTTTCTCTCCAGTATGGCGCTGCTGCTGCTGCTGCAGAGGGAGCTGGATCTCCCGGCTGCTGACAGGCGATCCCGTGGTAACGTGACGCTGCTTGGATCCCCGATCGCTGCCCTCCCCCCTGTGCTACCTCCACCGTACGCCATCCTGGAGGGAGACGAGGGCATGGAGCGGACCATGGGTGGGGACATGGAGCCCTGCAGGCTGTGCAGGGTGCTGCGGCTGGACGACGACAGGGCATGGACTGGACTGTGACTGCCGTACAAAATCTCTTTGGAGATCTGCAAAAGACAAACAAAAAAGAGTGCTCTAAAGCTACGCTCTGAGGGATATCATTGCTCAGACTTGTGAATTAAAATACCGATTTAAAGAGTTAATTTCCACTTAACAAAGGTCACCCACCCAGACACTGTGCACAGAAAAACCTTACATGTACTGTATAACCTTTAATTGTCTCGACATCCTGAAATAACTTTTTTACATGTTTAGGAATACTGTACTGTTTGTCAATAGGATGAAATATTTGCAGTACAGAAATGCCAAACATATGTTTTGACGAGTTGTTCAGTGTTCAATCAGTTGACATAAATATTGGTTGAAAGAAAGCTTTACAAATCAGGAGTGACAAAAATACCCAAATATTTTAAGCCATTCATCGATACCCGAAAAGGAGATTGTATGGTCATATTCTGGGGAATGTTGAAAGCCAGCGCGACAGATTTTCCTAGGTTAATTTTATAACCTGACAGAGCACTAAATGAGGCTATAGATTCCAGAACTACTGGAACTGATTTCTCAAGATTACTTAAATACAGGAGGACATCATCAGCAAATAATGAAATAGCATGGTTCTTTTCACTTGCTGTAATACCGGTTATGTCCGGATTAGTCCTGATGGCCTCGGCCAGGGGCTCAATAAACAGTGTAAACAATAAAGGTGACAGGGGGCACCCTTGTCTACAACCTCTGCGCACTGTGAAACCGAAAGACAGCTTTTCAATTGCATACATAGAAAGAAAAGAGTAAATTAATGCAAAAATGTCCCAAGAAATCTCAGAATGTCCCTAAAAAACATAATCAAGGGGGCAGAAATTAATTAAGCCATAATTTTATCTTCATTCAATTAATTGAATTTCCATCTGTGACATACACTGTCACAAACAGTGCTGTTTATAAATGCAGTGATAACAGCAATAGCATGCTTTGTATTTATCTACAGTATGTTGGCACAAGATGCTGATTCCTGTCTGTATGTAATTCTGGGCTCATTTCTCATTAAAAAACAGCAACTTTATGCACTAATGACTACTTTCTTTTTAAAGTGCCCCCATGCACTGACCTTTTATATTTTTTAAATTCCTACACTGAATGAAGGCTACATGAATACATGAAAGTTGAGTCAGTACTGATTCATTTAACCCTTGTGCTGTCTTCCCGACGACCACGCGACTTTTTGTTTTTCTGGATCAAAATTTAAAAAAGGGGCGAAGTCTAGCTCACCCAGTAGAACGTGCACCCCATTTAGGCTGAGTGCTTTGCAGTGGCCCAGGATTAAATCCAATCTGCGGCCCTTTGCTGCTTGTCATCCCTTCTCTTTCACTCCACCCTTTCCTGTCTATCCACTGTCACTATCAAATAAGGGTAAAAGCCCCCCAAAAAAATCTTTAAACGTTTTTTTCTTTAGTCACTATTCCCGATATTTTTGTCACTTTCTTTCCACTTTTTTGCCACTTTTTTCCACGTTTTTGTTGATTTTTTTCTGCACTTTCTTGACGTTTTTTCTTCTTCTTTTCAACGTTCTTTTATCAATTTTTTTTCAAATGCTATAAAATTGAATAAAACAAATTCAATTAAAGTAGTGAACTGATCATTTATTTTACTTGTGAAGAGCGTCGTATATGGAACCATCCTCGTTATTCATTTTGACAATTTGGTTGAAAGAAACCCAAATTTCTGATGTAAAAACTTTTTGAGGACAACAGGAGGGTTAATGTTCAGAACAGGTTTGCTCAGACCAACACTACCGCTTTTAATGTTTTATATCATTTAGTGTCATTGACTTTAGTTCAGATTCTTTCTGTAGTTTTGTAGGCTTAACTTTGATATTTCAAATTTTCTTATTTTAACATTTTTTTTTGTATTGGTATTTGCGTCCTCCAAATTTAAAGTTGAAGTTCTTTGTCCATGTCTTGTAGAATGACACATAGAAGTGTTTTGGTTTTACAGTCTGCCAACCTCCTGGTTGTTCCTCTTTTCCAGCAGCAGCAGGCAAGGGACGCATGTTTCAAAATGAGAATAGTTGATACTATAAACATTACAAATCAGAAAAATGTAGCCAGGAATATACATTCCATGCTCATGTTACTCACCCTGCCAAAAGGACATCCTTAAACGATTTAAAGATTTGATTCAAAACATCTTAATCTGGCAGATGTAAAATGAAAAAAAGCTACATTATTTGGATTGTTACATCCCCTGGGGTTCTTAAAAATGAGACGTCTGCCAGGTGTGCATGAGATGAGATTAAAACAGGCAACAGCAAAGGCTGAATGCTCTCAGAGACCAAAACAAACCCAGTGCAGGAAAAACTGCTTTTACAGAGAAGCCTTGCGTAAGCGTGCAGGTGTGTGTGCGTGTGTGTGTGTGTGTGTGCGTGTGCGTGTGTGCGTGTGTGTGTGTGTGTGTGTGCGTGTGTGTGTGTGTGTGTGTGTGTGTGTGTGTGTGTGTGTGTGTCTGAAAGCCGCGCAGCGTGGGAAGAAGTCAAAGCGTCGACATGCTCTCATGAAGCCAGTGTATCAACATGTGCGAAATGGGTTGACTTCATGCTACGCTCCACAGCCGTATACACGCTGACACACAAACCGTCAGATCAACTGATTCCTCTGCTGCCTGATAACGTGTTAAACAACCACAGTTGAGTGGCTCCGGGCTCTGACTGCCAGGCTGATCCAGGAACAGCCAGTGCATACGGCTGCTGCTGCTGCTGCAGCTGCTGCGTAAACCTCGCAACTCTGAACCTAAAATATTCTCTCTGCTTGTTTCCTTCAACTTCATCTATTTATTATCAGTACCTGGTTGTGACAGGGCAAATATTAGTATACATATGCATACAATGAATCTGGGGGTCTTTACGCACAGCAGAGGTTAATGTGTGATAATTCCACGTTTTTGTACACCCACTTTTTATCTACATCTCTTTCAGTTTGGGATTTCCTTCCTTTCCTGGAAGACCCTTTTTTCAGTTCCCAGTAAACAGGCCTGGACTTGTTGCATTTCATTCAAACGTGTCTGGGTGGTCCCAATGAGCCATTTTACATATCAGGTTCTGCCATCATGGAGCTCTGTCAAGCATTTAACTGAAGCCAATATCCTCATCATGCTCATGTTGTGCAGCCACGTATTCCTGAAACTCCACCAAAGTTCTATTTGAAATTCTACTGGATGTTAGGCTGAATTTTTGGGATTGATGCACAAGGCATCTACTTGGTTTCCATTGTTTTTTTGAGGGTGTAAGGATATAGGGTGCTGTATGCTGTACAGATCGTGAAGCCCTTTGAGGCAAATTTGTGATTTTGGGCTATAGAGCTGGTAAGTCCCGCCCCTTCCGCTAATCGCCCTGGACCTCAAAGTGGAAAAACCGTCAATGCAAGTGAATGGGAGAAAATAATTATTTTCTGTACCCGTTTGAATTTTGCCATGAATGTGAACATATGTTGTGTGTGAATTTTTTATATAATTTTTCGTGTAAAGAATGCTTCAATTTAGCGGGTAGAATTTTGATACGGTTAGACTTTGTGTGAGAGCACTTTGTGGACTACAGCTCTTCGCTGCTTTCGACGCGTTTTATATACGTCACCACCACTAGCACATGGATCCCGCTAAACATGGCTGTGTCTTTGGTGCACTTCACCGCATTCTTTCAGGGAGAGGACAAACTAATTGAGCGTGGTGAAAACCACTTCAGGTCTGGGCATGTGGAGGGGTTTAAGTTCGCAAGTGGGGAGATGGTCGGCGTTGTCCACGCCAGTCGAAGAGAAAAGCGTTATAATGTTTCGGTGAGTCTAATAGCTAACTAGCACGTTAGCAAAATGCTAGTAGCAGTTACTGTAGCAAAAGCAAAGCTTGTTTGAATGGTGACATTTGGGTACAAAACACACAGGCATCTCGATCTGTCTTCATAGATTATCGCACCATGATTTATGGAGGGAAAATGCGTTATGGGGTGACGTCACATATGCGACATGTAGTCTTTCTAGTTTTGTCTTTTCCACAACGGCTAGCCGAAGAATCATGCAATATACTGTCAAACTCGTTACATGAAAAATTATATAAAAAATTCACAGACAACATATGTTCACATTCATGGCACAATTCAAACGGGACCAGAAAATAATTATTTTCTCCCATTCACTTGCATTGACGGTTTTTCAACTTTGAGGTCCAGCGGGGTTTTACGGAAGGGGCGGGACTTACCAGCTCTATATGAATACAATTGACCTGACTCGGTGCAGAGGAACGAAAACCACTACTTTTTGTGACTTTTGTTGCTCATTCTGAATAAACACTGTTAGCGATTGTACACTGCGTTGAAGCAATCACTGTCAGGAAATCAAAGTATTTAAGTGAATGAGTGAACTACTTTACATACATTCATCATTCACTTAGTCAGGTTGAGCTGCCAGAACACACTGATATCATGGTAATGTATGGTGTACTGTACAATCATGGCCACTTCAGCTTGGGGGCTTTCTGAAACTTTGGTCGTGTGGACTCTTGCCTCCAACAATCTCTTTGTCCATCCTTTTCTTGTGTTCCTGCCATTAATCATGTTAACAAGCATGTCTTTTCCTGTGCTACTGTACACAAAGCAACATCACTGCACATATGTGACTCAGAATGATAGAGCCTAATCTTACATGGCACTCACTCCGTCCCATTTAAATCAAGCGTAACGTGCAGTATGTTCTGCAGCTCTACTCTACGAATTTCAATGTGGGTTAGAGCTCGGTAAGTGTTCAAGTGCATGCTTCAGTATCATGGAGCCTGACTGTGTTATATAGTAATTACTTCTATTATAAAAAAATAAATAGTTTGTTGATACAACCGGTAGTAGGCAGATAATCGCGTACCGTCATTAGATGTTTCCATCATTTGTCATGTCACAACACACGCGGAATCCAAACCCGGAGCGTAAAAACATGGTTTGGGGCGTGCATTACATGGGGGGTTCTCCTCTGTCAACAAACAGATGGACAGTTATACACAAATATGTCAGCTGGCGAGTCACAATGTGGCTCTTCCTTCACCACAGCTGACAGTGAGGAAAATACCATGAGAGATTAAAAAAAAAGGCTGTATGTGAAATCAATATTCACTTTCATTCTATTTAAGTGTCTTTATTCCAAGTGTGACATTTGTGCACAACATACACACTGCCCCCTTGGATATTTTTTTTACCCACTGCAGACATCTGCACTGGTACGTAATGCCTCCAGGAAATAGCCACAGCCTTGCACTCTCCAACACTGACACTGAAAAGCTCTCGCCTTCTCCCACCTACTCTGCTTTTCCAAACCACACTAACTGCCGGGCCATGTAAATGGAAGGGTCATCCACACTAAGAAAGATGAATAATGATAACGGTGTGAGCGCCTACACTGACGAACGATAAGTTCTGTAAACACCACTTTTTACAAGCACCCTCCAGATGTGTCTCCAGCTGTGTCGGAGCCCGACATGGAAAACCAAAAGGGAATGGGTTCACGAAATTACAAGAGTTGACGCATTTTATTCATATTTTCGCATGAGTCAGCATCAATTAGATGGTATCCTGGCGATCGTCAAAGAGGACATCAGTAAGAACCAAACAAACATTACAGACCCCATCAGCAGCCTAATATTACGTTAGATACGTTCAATAAATTGTATTACCAGACTGAGTGATTAGAGTTAGAATGATTTTTAAATGATATATTTATAGTTAGCGTTTTGCTTTGGCTACATTGAACACGTAACGTACGCAGAGCGTTCGCGGAGCATACGTGCCGCGGAATGTATCTTTTAACCTGCTACACCTGCAGCGCACACGCAGCGTGAGTCACAGGCGAGACGGAAAGCTTTTGCTTTGAGATTGTTGTTGTTTCTTCAGTTTTTTTGGAGCCTGCACGGCGCTGGGAAAACGTCAATATACTGTCAGCTGATATCAGAGGACGCAGGTGAGGGAAACAAGAAATAAAAACGCTCATTGACAGCCATTAAGTTGTTTCCTGTATATCTTTAGTTTAATTAAAAAGAAATATAGACACTTTATGATCCATTTCTGTGTAAAAAGGCTGCACACACCTCGCGTAATAAATATATAGAAGACTTCTATTTTTATGCTTGTAGAGCGGATCTCCGTGGAGCATACGCACCACAACACGCTGCTCTCGTTTCCGGTGTAGCCAGTTTCATTGATTATAGTGGAAGCAAAGTTTTGGAATGTCCGCTCTGCTTACATCATGGGTGCAATGTAGCCGGCCCGTTAGTGTGGACGGCCCTTTACAGTGTAACAAGCTCAATCAGAACTGTGTGACAAAGTTTAGCTTTTAAGCACAGAGTTGTTCCTGCAGTGTGTTTGAAAGTTAGTCTACTTTTAGGGCCCTATCTTGCACCCGGTGCAGCGCGGCGCAAAGCCAGACACAAGAGTCTTTGCTAGTTTAAGACCGACGCAGTTGTCAGTTTCCCGTCCAGCGCCCACGTCATTTAAATAGCAAATGCACCTGCGCCCATCTGTACGCCCATGGGCAAGGGAATGGGAGATGGCACTCTGATTGGTTTAATGCATGTTATGCCCAAAACACACCTATTATTAATTAAGACACTAAGTACAACCCTTTTGAACCATGCGCCTGGCGCACGGACCCTTTTTTTCACCATTAAACTAGCAAAAGTGGATTTGGACAGGCCCCAAACGCACCTGCGGTTGATTCACGCCGTGTGCTTAGATCGTTAAAATAGGGCCCTTAGTGTCTGTTGGTGTTAAAGTTCTTTTGCATATGAATTTGAATCAGTCATAGTTTACAAATGATATGCCACGTCAAGGCAGAAAGAACTGCATTATCATTAAAAATAAAAAAAAATAGACATTGCCATTACGGCAAGAATATATAGGACTTCCGACAACTTCATTCAAAATGTTCCCTTACAGTACAGATACCCTCCTCTGACAGGGTTAGATACGTCATTGTTTCTAAGTGGCGACACGTTGAGCCATGGTAAGTGAACAAACACATACAGCCGGGAAAATGATGTCAAATAATTGTGTTTACCTACAAACGTGATAACCATGTTCAAAGTATTCCAGCCCAAATAACTGAAGTTGTCTTTTTTTTCATGCAGCACAAACGCCACCATCTTTCCATTATACTGCAATTCGCTGTCTGCTGCACATGGGCATCGTTATTGGTCCTAATGTGATTCAGAAGTTCTAGTACAGATAATAAAACAATGGATATCTTACATCTTTTCTCCATTTAAACAAAAATACAACCGACGTCTCATTTGCACAAACTTCTGCTATCGTCTCAGGCTGAACTCAAATGAATAAGTCACAGTGTGGAATCAACTAAGTGATTATTTAAAATCAGTCTGACCAATCGTTTCGACCTGAAGGTTTACCACGAAAACACAATGCAATGGACCTCACTATAGAGGTTTCAATCCACACCCAGATCCAACCAGACTGTGTACTGATTTTTTTAATTACACATTGATACGATTCTTCTATGTAACCTGTTGAGTTGATGCAGCTCATGCTCCAAACTCTACTCTAAACACACAGCTTTGTCAAATATTGAAATACAGTTTGTGCCGTTTGGGACTTACCTCAGCACTAACACAGTCAATAATCCAGAAGCTGTGCAGATGAGAGGTGCACAGCAGCCTGTATGACTGAGTGGGTTACACCATTCAAATCCATCTCTTTATTAAAAAAAAAGAAAAGAAAAAGGGCGTTGATCTTGAAACCTACACACAGCCGACATGTCGTAACACATAAACTGCCAAGAGTTGGATAATACCACATCAAAATAAAGCCTGCAGTGTAACGTCCAGACCAGTTAAACAAGGAGGGCAGGCTGTCAATCACATGATTGTTGCAGCACAAATTGAGTCAGCACAGATTCTCCACAACAACAAAACCTCCTTCCAACTGTGAATCAGCTAGGGCTGAACGATTTTTGAAAATAATCTAATTGCGATTTTTCCCCCAAATATTGCGATTGCGATTCGATATTCGATTATTTTTTTAAGCTCTTTGTCTTCTGTATTATTCAAGAAAGACAAACAATAAATCATTTTATAGTATGAACAACACACAATTACACACTAGACAGTTAAATAACTAAAAATATAGTATATATATATATATACACACACACACACACACACACACACCAGTGTATTTTTTTTTACAGTGCACAGAGAGGAGCTGCCTCCAGCCCCTCCCCCTCGTGAAGTTACGTGCTGCTGTGTGCACTTGCTCAGAGAGGCTATCGTTGCGTTAGCTAGTTGCTGGTGTTCTTACCGTGGGATTAACTGTACTAATAAAACCGTTGAAACACTGCGGCCACGCTGCTGTGAAAGCTCCCCGAACGTCATTTATCAGTCTGCTTGTTACCCCTCTCAGTGGCAGCTCCTCCACTCCATATCTTTATAACGGAGCTGCTAATCAGAGCTAATCGTTGCCAACCGAGCCTTCAGTTCTGTGTGCCTGTATTCATTAACTGCATGTATGGACTCGAGCCCGAATAAAACCCTTCATTTTATTAAAATGGCTGTAAAAGTTTTAAACTACAACTCAGAGTTGTTAGAATAACAGAAATCTGCACAAGGTACGACGTAGCGTTAGCGTGCTAAGTTGATGCTTTCTCTGTGGAGTGCAGACTGATTTGCTCTCGCGAGTCATGTGACCAAATCGCAGCCTTTGCGATTAGGAAATCGCATTTTAACATATCGCGATATTATCGCAAATGCAATTAATCGTTCAGCCCTAGAATCAGCCCTGACTGGCTTTCAGCTAACACGCAGCATCTTCTCTCTCAGCACGCAAACTCACACACACGCACACACACACACACACACACACACAGGTTTGTGGCACTATCTTTGTGGGGGCCCGTCATTGACATAATGCATTCCCATCCCGGTTTTTGGACCCCACGAATATAGTTAAACAAGCCCACACACACACACACACACATACAGTGTGTCTCACTATCTTTGTGGGGACCCGTCATTGACATAATGCATTCCCTAGCCCCTTACCCTAACCTTAACCATCACAACTAAATGCCTAACCTTAACCCTTACCCTCACCCTAACCATAACCTAACTCTAACCCTAATCCTAAAACCAAGTCTTAACCCTCAAACGTTGTGTGGTCCAGAATTTTGGCCCCACAAAGCTGTCCGGACCCCACAAGTATACTGTATTCCCGGTTTTTGGACCCCACGAATGTAGTTAAACAAGAACACACACACACACACACACACACACACACACAACTCAGAGTTCTAAGCCCACAACAGTAGTAAGTATTGATGTATTTTTTTGAAAAGTCATATATGATTTTCATATATCAAAATATGATGGAGGGCTTGGAGCCAATGTTGGGTAAATATGAGTATTACATATCATATGAAAGCTCTCGGTGAGATACATTCAGTGCCAAAAGGACACAACTGAAAGGATGAGCTGTAGGTTGTAATCAAAACAAAACAGCAAGAGGGAGGTTTTGGCAAGGAGCATGCTAACAACCTTTGGGCTTGGAGCCAAAAGGGGCATCCGTTGACCAAACTGGAATCAGCTGCTGTTGCCACGCATTGAACACAATAAGTGGTCATTTTGTTTTATTAGATTAAGCATCGCTATGGAAATATTTTTCTTTTTTTTTAAATGGCAAAAGAGTGAGGCTTTTTGGCACAAACATTTTCCCAATAGATTAATGCTGAAAGGAGTGGTGTGTAGGTCAACAGTTGTAAACCACATTAATTTTCACTCAAATGTTTCAATTACACTTGGATCAAAAAAGATAAGAACGAATATCTTCGTCTTAAAGTAATGCTCAGCAACTTTCCCCAAGCCTTTCAAAGTTATTAACACATTTTCATTTGCTCCTAGCCCTATGTCTCATATTTGAACTGAAGAGATACCATGACTGAATAGAACTGTTTTACCCAAACTAACTCATTTTAACTCTCCCTATTTCTACAGGGACAACGTAATGTACGGGAATTCACAAGATCTGTATTCAAGAATAATTACGATGATAAACATAACATGGGTGAATGAACGTAGAACATTCCACAGACTAAATGGACTGTCTTGAGGTCACACCATACTGTTATTGTGTGAATATATATATGAGATAAACAGAAGGCAATGGACAGTGAAGGAGGCACTTCTCTGTCAGCATCTTATCTGTCAGAGTAGTGGGAGCAGAACAGCGTCTTGGCGTTCTGACAGAATCAGACCCCCTTACTGACAAAAGCTCCCATAATCCCAGTAACTGGCAACGCAAGGGGTAGTGTGTACTGTAATTGAGCATTTTATAAACATCCCAAACTCATGGATAGAAAGCAGAGGCGTGTTATCACGACAGCTCTGAGAACACGAAGCATAGACATTGTCAAAGTCCTCCTGCAGCAGCAGCAGCAGCTCACAGAAACACATCCATCACATCAGCTCTGGGTCTGAGCTCTCTAACCAACTGTCTACCAACATGAACATGATGGTTGGGTATGATCAGTGGAGGTTTACTTTAGCTTGCATTCACACTAGTCTCGCATTACCAGACTTTCCTCCACAGCGCTGCACAGGAGGGTCTGGCTAGTCCACACAGCATTCTTGGATGAGAGAAACACGTGCTCTGGTTTATTGGCATTTCTTTAAACCAATCACAATCGTCTTGGGCGGTGCTAAATGTAGGACGGAGCCACGGTGCCTCTGCAAAATAGCCTCGGGAAGGAACTTGTTTTGGTGGAACGTGCACGTTCAGAAGTTGTTTTAGTCGTGCAACAGGAAACTCAGATTGGACAGATAGTTTAGCTAGCTGTCTGGATTTACCCTGCAGAGATGTGAGGAGCAGTTAACCATAGTCCTCGTAAATCCACCGGAGTTTAGAATGTCAACACAAAGAGAGCGGAAGGTAATCCGGACATCTGGCCGAAAATGAGGGACATCCGGCGGAATTTCCGGCGGCCCCTGAACAATCCCGCAAAAGAAATGTCGTCGATAAAGCTGAACCCTGGAGCGTTTGGTTGCATAGTTCAGTTTGTGGTGTGAAAGCTCATCCGAACTCTGGTCAGATCAAACAAACAAACTCTGGTCCGCTTGAAAACGGGGGGCCTCGGTTCGCTTATAAGTGAACTAGAGTTTGGTTAACTTTAGGTGAGAACACGATCCGACCCAAATACAGGAAGTGGACCAAAAACAGAGCATTTACCAGCCTGCAATTTCTACCTTGCACACAATTACGGACTTATATATGACTTAAGGGATGATGACTTTTAAACGCATAAGCTGTTCTGACCACACATCGTTGGTCGTCTGTGTGACGACACATCATTGTCTCTCACATTGTTCGCCTTCTTCTAATATATCACAAACACTAAAGCAGAACCAGAAAGCCCAGGACGTTATAAATATGGTGTTGCTCCATTATTTCTGAGACCAGAAGTGTCGGCGAGTTTTGGATATTCTGTCCATTATACAAGCGACCGTTTCGATCGTGGACGTGTGTTTACAGTGTTTGGTGAGTTTGACAAAGTGCAGTGTGAAAGCAAACCAAACCAAATGAAAAATGCAACAATGTTGCAACTTCAGTCCACTGAACTATAGGTGTGAAAGCGCCTCTATGAGCCAGGTATAGTCTATTATTGACAAACACATTTTTTTGGTCACTTACGGTAATTAGGGCACCTGATGGCGGCGGAGGAGGTAAGATGGGACATCATCTGTTCACCTGGACGTTTCTTTGTGAATAAGGGAGAGGGTGACAGGGATCCGGGAAGTCCTATTTTTTCGGAACGCTTTTGCGCTGTTTAGACGCAGTTTTGCGCTGTTTAATGCCGGTACGTACATCTTATGACTATTGGACACCTTTGTATGCCAGTGAAACACTTATGGAATGTCTTGGATGCACAACCTTGTTTGTTTCTCCTGCAAATAAATCTACAAAACGCAGTCATTGGATGCGCAAGTCATCAACAGAAAGTGCATCTGGCAAGTTAGTTCCCCTTACTCAGCCTCTCGGCAACCAAAATTTTAGTTTTCAGATAGTCCCCTATAATAAGAATCAGAAACACTTCATTGATCACCGCAGGGAAATTGGGTTGTGTTACAGTTGCTACAATTGTAGAATAGAAACATAGAGAAATTATAGGAAAAACAGAAACAAGAAGTAATTAAAAATAAAACCGTCATTTTTGGCCAGCCCCACATCCTTTTTAGCTGGCCCAGTTTAACATACAAGACTTTCTGATGGCTCTTGTACCGTGTTTTGCTGTCACGGAGGAAATGAAACAGACCGGAGAATGACTCATCTCTCAAGCAGCCAACAATTACAGGTGTCACATAATTTCTTGTTGGATTTTTAAATTCTGTTATGGAACAAATTGAACGTTGAACTGAACACAAAAGGCAACTTGAGTGCAACTTTGCAGTCTTTCGCAATGTGTTTATTGCGTAAATTGACAATGACAATGATGATTAAAGGTCCCATGGCATGAAAAAGGTTTTTTAACATTAATATGCGTTCCCCCAGCCTGCCTATGGTCCCCCAGTGGCTAGAAATGGTGATAGGTGTAAACCGAGCCCTGGGTATCCTGCTCTGCCTTTGAGAAAATGAAAGATCAGATGGGCCGATCTGGAATCTTGCTCCTTATGACGTCGTAAGGGGAAAGGTTACCTCCCCTTTCTCTGCTTTGCCCGCCCAGAGAATTTGGCCCACCCATGAGAAAGAGAGAGACATCATGGCTTGAAAACGAGCGAAACATGGCAGTTGGTCAAGGTCACACCCCCTCCACGTTGCTCCCCCCTCTCTCCTCCTCAATAGCATTTAAAGCTACAGACACAGAGGTGGCACATCCTAAGGAAAGATCATTGTGGGACTGGCTCTAGTGGCTGTAATTCTGCTCCAAGGCTGAATTTCAGGAAAGAGACTTCAGATACAGTATTAGGGGACCACTAAGGTCTATATAAAAGAGACTTCAGATACAGTATTAGGGGACCACTAAGGTCTATATAAAAGAGACTTCAGATACAGTATTAGGGGACCACTAAGGTCTATATAAAAGAGACTTCAGATACAGTATTAGGGGACCACTAAGGTCTATATAAAAGAGACTTCAGATACAGTATTAGGGGACCACTAAGGCCTACTTAAAAGCATCCAAAAAGCAGCACGTCATAGGACCTTTAAAAAAAAGGATATGTAGACACGCATTGTAGGGCGTTTTCACACCTGCCTTGTTTAGCCTGGAGTGTTTACCTCCCTAATGCGGTTCCTTTTAGGAGGATCTGAGGATCTGAGGATCTGACAGCAGCTGGAAGTGTTGGAGTCTTACTTATTTACTTATATTACTTTACTGTATTTAAATTATAAAATGTTATTATGTTCGTATTCGTTGGATCTATTATTCTATTGTATTGTTATTCAAAATATATTTTTCTCTCTTATTGATTTTCTTTGTTTTGTCTTCTTAATCTATTTTATCTAGTTCTTTAATCTAGTTTTGATTTCACTCAGTTTAACTACTTTTACTGTTATTATAGCTTTTAAATCTATCGTCTAGTCATCATTTTTATTGTCTCCTGGGCAATGGTCTCTAATTGCAAAATTGTTTTTTGCCTTTTGTGTTGATTTTACGGTCTACACTTGTTCTGTCTTATTATTGGCTTGTCGGTCATCTGTGAAGCACTTTGAACTGCACTAACCTGTATGAAAGGTGCTATACAAATAGAGTTTAACTGAGTGACTGATGAAACACAATCACTCTTTAATCGGGTCACTGCAGGACACAATGCAAAATATGAAAGGTGAGGACAGAAGCAGAGTTTTGGCTGACTCACCCTTCCCTCTGTGTTGGCCGGCCGGGCATGGCGGTTGAACACATGTGCTGGGTCTTTATGATAAACCTTGAGACAGGAGTAGGATGTGATGTTTCTAGAAGCAAACAGAACACACACAGTGGCAGTTTAAGAACTCTGAAGGTGCGTGTGTGCGTGTGTGTGTGTGTGTGTGTGTGTGTGTGTGTGTGTGTGTGTGTGTGTGTGTGTGTGTGTGTGTGTGTGTGTGTGGACAAAAAAATGTGTGGGATACTATTATATGTAGAATCCACATTCACATATGTGCAAACAGATCAAAGAATCAGATTCTGTTTCAGTTTGTGCATGTTGAAATTAGAGCTGGGCGATATGGAGAAAATCAAATATCACCATATTTTTGAACAAATACCTCGATATTGATACCGCAACGATATTGTAGTGTTGACTATTGGTGCTTTCACAAAATATTTACACAATGAGATTTTAGATAAATAATCATCAGTAATGTGGATATAATGACTAAGTGGGTAAAGGCAAATAATAGAGCAGTTACCAGAGTCTGATAAGTTCAGAAAATGACATCACTTTACTGTAATGCAGCCTTTAAAACCAGGAAAAGACAACACTTATGCCATATTACGATATTACGACATCCAAAATCTAAGACGATATCTAGTCTCATATCACGATATCGATATAATATCGATATATTGCCCAGCTCTAGTTGAAATCCGTGAGTGATCGGAGGGATCAAATATGTACTTTATAAAATGGGACAGACTGGTCTTTGTAGGCAAGTCTGTTTCCATCTTATGGCTGTGCAGCATCACGTTGAGCCCTAAGACAGCGACTGCGTGCTCCTCTCTCTGGTGGGGGCTCCAACTCCTGATGCAACGGCTTGTCGGCTGCTGGTAGTGTTTGCCTGAAAGTGTGCATAGAAGGTGTTGAGCTCTTCAGCCAGAAAGGTGTCTGCAGTCACCGCCTGGAGGAGGTAGCTTTGTAGTCCGTTATGTGCTGTAGTCCCCTGCCACAAGCGTCTGAAATCAGTCTGTTGGAATTGGGATTCTATCTTCTTCCCATAGAGTCGCTTAGCCTTCTTTATGCGCTACGGAATATGTGTATACTTGCGGCTGTTTGGGCCTTCAAAGCGTCACAAATGGTGTGATCCACCCATGGCTTCTGGTTGGGAAGGGAAAGGTACTGATGGTCACCCTTAGGAACAATATTGTCCACTAATCAGTCCTTCCAGAAAAATGCGGAGATTTTTTTTTTATCCTTGATTATGTGGCACGTTTTCTTAAAAATTGCGATGGAATATGCGGGATATTTATGAAATTTTATGCGATGAAATTGTGGGAACTTGCAAAAATTGCAGGAACTTGCAAAAACTGTGGTTTCATCATGGCTTTATCGCGGGGTTTGCAACTTTTCGATGATGTTCACGTCGCGTAATTACGTCACTTCATAACGTTCCCATGGCAACAGAGGGAAATGGCTGCTCTTGTGTGAAGTAAACGCAACATTTTTCAACTTTCTGCTAAGATATATGGGACTTTTTTGCAACGAAAATGCGGGGATTATGAAATCATGCAAGCCCCGCATATTTTGCGTGGAAATTGGCAATTTGTGCGGCGTATTTGAAAAAATGTGGCCCTGATTATGCATTGAATTATGCGATTGCATAATCGTGTTTTTCTGGAGGGACTGACTAATGTCCCAATAAATCCCACATGAGTGAAGACACGCCCCAGTCTGGGTCACACAGAGTGTCCTGAAGAGCGGCCTCTGATTGGTCAGTCCATTGTGTGAAGTGTAACTTGTTTGTACATTCGCGAGAGAAAGATGGCGGCTTGGTCAGATATGCCAAAAGCAGGGAGAGACTGTGCTTTGTACTCGTCCTTGAACCGTGTGTAGCGGTATTCCAGAGTTCAGCGCTGTTGAAATCCCAAAGAAGGCTGTATTTCCGTGGTTAGCTTGGTAGATAACAACAGCTAACATGCTGCTCAGGCAGAGCAGTGGCCATGGTCTGTGGTGGAATTTAGACCGCATTGAAAAGAAAAAAAAATAATTTATTTAACCTTTATTTATCCAGGTAAGTCGATTGAGAACAACTTCTCATTTGCAACGACGATCTGTCACATTCACACAGTTCCACATTCATACCTGGAAGCTGCCCAGTACAACCACAGTCTGATCTGCTGGCCACTGAGCAGCTCCACTGGAGCGGTTGGGGTTAAGGGCCTTGCTCAAGGGCACCTCAGTGGTGTTAAGGAGGGAGGTGACTGAGGTGAACTCGGAGGAAAGATAGAAAGGCCGACATTTGATGGTCAGCAGCTCCAGACAACAAAACCAACACTTTAAATACACAATAAAAAGAAGACTTCAAATAGACAATGTGTCTCCTCCGACACTGTTTCCAGGTCGGTGATCGGCCCCAAAAAAACGTACATATTTAATTTTAGGTTCACCCTGTTCTGTATTACAGTAATCCAGGAAGCACCCATGTTAGTGTGCTTTTGTATGTCAGTGCAACTGTGAGTTACTGCATCAAAAGGCCCCCACCTCATGTCCTCCAGGTCGTAGTAGACGTTGCGGCTGGTGTCTTTGATGTAGATGGCCATGTTGGGAGACTGGAGCATCTTCATGGTCAGCTGATGAGGGAAGGCGGTGACAAACAGAGCCCGCAACGCGTCCGGACTGCTGATCTCAGCGGGAATCCTGACCTGCTTAGTCTCCTCCCCATACTGCAGGTACAACACACCTGACACAGCACGCACGCACGCACGCACACACACACACACACACACACACACAGGATTTTAGTCTCACGCATGCAGGGCTGTAAACTGTGATAATAATGAGTATTGACACATCCCTCAATCTGAATTCACCAAGAAATATAAATCTGTTAAAAACCAGGGTTAGGGTGTTATAACCTTTATTCCAATCACATTTTGATGACTATATTGTTTTAACACATAATAGGCTCTACAAGATATCCATGTCATATCTGTTGGAAAAGGTTAATAGGTAAAATCCTTGCATGACTTATAGTAAGATGTCACTGCATAAGATGTCACCGCAATAGCAGCTTGCGTCCTTTTATCTGTAGTAGTGTGGTGTGTGTGTGTGTGTGTGTGTGTGTGTGTGTGTGTGTGTGTGTGTGTGCGCCAACCTACTTCTGATTGAACATAGTTAATGCACGAACATCCTGACATTGTGAATGGGTAGAAAGGAGAGCAGGACATTAAATAATTATGGGTATGGTGTAGGTACGTACATTAAGGGTGCTTTGATTGAATGGTCATGTTTTGGTTTTTTTTAAGATAATTTATTGGCCATTTAGGCCGAAATCGAATCCGCAGTCGCTGTGGCAAGAACCGAGCCTCTGCACATGGGGCGCACGCTCAACCAGGTGAGCTACCCAGGCGCCCCAATCGGTCACGTTTTAACTCAGAATCTGTATTTTACACCACTAGTAGGCATAGTCCAATCTCTTTCTTAGAGACACAACGTAAACCATAGCTTAGAGCTGAACAAATGTGTTTGTGTGTGTGTGTGTGTGTGTGTGTGTGTGTGTGTGTGTGTGTGTGTGTGTGTGTGTGTGTGTGTGTGTGTGTGTGTGTGCGTGTGTGTGTGTGCCTGCCTACCAGGCGGCCTCTCTCTTGTCTGACCACTTGACCGGCCCACAGGTAGACTTGCTCTGGCTTTACAGCCCCTTGTAAAGGGGACTGTGGGGGGCAGCACCTCTCCCTCAGACATGGTCTCTGAAGCCAGAGGGTCCTGCTGCTCCGCCGTGCCCAGTACACCTGCACAGGGGGGGCTCCTCGCCTGGATGGAACGAAAAAGGAAAAAAGAGCAGACTTAAATACACTATTATATGGGATTCTAGTCCTGCAGGGACAATAGTGACATGGACATTTAGAAGAGGACAGTGAGCTTGAATGATGATGAGACGGCTTCAAACTTCCAGAGTTAGCCTTTTTATATGCATAGGGAAATATGCAAAGAGGATTCACAGGATTTTAGGCCTCAGAAGAAAGCCTAATGAATTTCTATTTTTATTCAAATGTACTGTATTAGTCACCTGCAGCAGTCACATGTCTGTAACATCCACAATGCTTGTCAACATAGTCTTCTCCTCACCTCAGGGCAGATCACTACACCACAGTCACATGTTGGCATTTCAGTCAGCCTACTTCTGATACAGCAATCTGGTAAATAAAAGCCAGGACTACTTTAGTGTTTTTCAGTGGAAAATTAACACTTCATGCAGATACTTCACAATAAATCTGTGAACTGCAGGAGGGCTTGTAAATGTCAATCGTTGAGTTTGACATAACAATAAGCATCAGCAGACTAATATAACAAAGATAAGGAACATGATACAACAGGGACTCCTTTCAGAAGAACATTACAAAGTTGACTATAGGAAAATAAGAAGTTGCTACTGAGGAAATAGAATGGATCAACGGAAGTACATTTCCGGGATAACTGCGTGATTGATGTGATGTGACGTCTCTCACCTTTCCGCTCTCTGTGTGTTGCCGTTCTCAAAATCCCTTCGCTTTGGGAAACAGCAACCAACTTCGAGCTAGCAAGCTATATGCTAAAAAATGGCAAGTTCTTAAGAACATTTGGATCGTCCAACAAGGCAGGCCTGCTTGGTTCTTTCTGGGAATGATTGTAAAGATTTACAAAGAATATGTTTACAGCATTTACTCTCTAACTGGGACGTTTTGGGAGCGATTTGTGGGGATTGCTGTGGACGTAGTTGTACGCAAATCAATACACTAGTAAGAGCATATTAGGTTTAACCATGGATCCAGCTAATTTAAATAGCTCATGTTACTGTATTGTGTGAACAGTTAACTTCATTTAATATTGTATGTGGCGTTTTCTTTTGCGGTGTGCAAATATTCCACCTAAACAAGTTCCTTCCCAAGACTATTTAGCAGAGCCATCATTGCTGCGTCCGGAGCTTAGCGCCGCCCAAGACGATTGTGATTGGTTTAAAGAAATGAAAATAACCCAGAACATCATTTCCCCCTATCCCAGAAACTATGTGTGGTGTAGCCAGACCTTAGTCCACGGCGCTGTGGAGATAAGTCTGGCAATGCGAGACTAGTGTGTGTATAAAGCAGTGAGTTGATCAGAGGTAATTGGTCTGATGTGGACTTCCTCTTGGCAGCCCGGGCATGTGACGCGGTCCTGTTAGCAGACACTCTAATCGATGCACGGCCACTGAACTGATGTTTGCAAGCTGACGTGTGCACAAATGCATACACAAGGACACATACAGAGACTCACTCGGATGCACAAAAACACTGAGTCAACACACTGTAATGACAATGTAAGACACACGGGCTAAATAATGCCCTGTGGCTAACAGCCCACATATCCACAGTATACTCTGAAACACACTAAGATAAATTATAAACATCTGTCTGTGCCGGCTCCCATTATCATCACACACTTCAGTTATGCTTCTGAGCGTTAGTGGGTGTCATGTGTCTGTAAAGATGCTAAGATATGATGTACGAAGCTGTTCTGACACCAGGTCATGCAGAGCTCAGTGATGATGATGATGTAAGTTCTGTTAAAACCTAAAAATTGCTGCTATAGGCTGGTGACATACAGTACAAAACAGAGGACAATTAGGCATTAGCAATTATTACATAATTGTCAAGTGTTTTATGTAATTGCAGTTTCTGTGTTTAGCTAAAATCTTAAGGCGTATGACTGTTGATGGTAATAGTTGATTTTGTTTAGATGTGCCAAATTGTAATTATATAAGGGATTATTGGTCAGACTGTTTAGCTAAAGCTATGCTAGTTGGTGGCACTTGACTACACGTTCATAATAACAATGACGAGGGGGAATACAGTAAGAAAAAATGTTTCATGATAATAAAGAGGCGTGGTTTAGTACTTCATAGGCTGCGTATTCATGTTTTTACATGACCTGGGTCACATAACAGTGCAACGCATTCTCATGAACGGGTCCGTATCGCACAAAAATGTATGCGCACCAAAACGTATGATATCCTACGAAATTAGGAGGCCGCTCCATGACGCCGAGCGGCAGTTGAAAGTCCTGTGTGTTAACGCCCACCCATCCTCCCCGACCACCTCCCTACGCAGCCAGCCGCGTTCTTATACAGCGGCCGTCAATGTGGTGCATACAGCAAAAAAAAATGTGGAATGCTTACGAATTACAGTGCTTAACTTTTAGTAGCCTTTTGAACGAAGGGTTCATGAGAACAAGCTGAACAGTGATATAACCAAAAAATGTATCCTGGAATTCATTCAAAACTTTAATTTGTTTAAAAAAGTAATAAATAAATAAATATTTTAAAATTTGACAGAAAGAGACAAGCATATTGTTAATCGCAATTAATTGTACAGCAAAGTTTTGAATTGTTACGGCTCTGAGGACAGACGAGGAGGAGAATGAAATAAAGTTCCACAGAATTATATTTAATTATATTGAGTGCAATATGTTTTGTGCAATATAGTTTATTTGTTGAGTCTATCTGTTAATTGCTTAATTAAATAATGTAATGTTTTTGATCAGACTACCGAAAGGGATTCTAATAAAGGTTTATTCATGAAGAAAAGATGAGTTTCCCAGATGACGGTAAAATTCATCAGTTTACACCAGTGCACAGGCATAAAAGTTAACAATGAAATTGCCCCGATTACAAAAATTGTGCTCCGGATATAACTTGGGATGAACTCACGATTCATCGTTTGTAACATAATTGTGTTGGTAAAATCTGATTCATATATATATATATATATTTTTATATGCATTTTTGATATTTTAAAATCCATTTTCAGGAATTAAACCTGCTCTCAATGTCCCATTAGTGGAGACAGCATCTTCACTGTCACATTGACAATGTACAGTTCCAACTTCTCAGTGGAAAACCTCAAAGACGTTAAGGATTTAGAGGAATCAGATCAAATTTCATACAGTGTACATGAGGGCCAGTCAACCTTTTGTCAACACGTAGACGTGTCAGAACATGTTGAGCTATCTGCCAGGATAAACTAGAAAAAGCATCAAGACTCAGAGCTACAAGTACAATCGAGTCTCCATAACAGTATCAGCCAATAGATAATCTGTTCAAAACTAAAAGAAGTCTTCCTCTAATTCCATGAGAAGCTTGCTATGAACAAACTTCAATATTCACTTAAAGGGTCAGCTAGTAGGGCCTTGTCTCCATGCTCTATTCTTTCCCAATCCTCTCGGTCTCCTCCGCTTCATCTCTCTGTAATCTCCCTGTAATAACAGATTAGTTAAAAATAAAAAAAAATGTAAAATCTAACTCCTCTTGGGGAGGGCACAGAGTTTGAATATAGGTTTCAAAATTGTGTGAAAGTGACTTTCGAATATTTCTTCTAAAAAAACACATAGGTTCAAATATCTATTTTTGCGCATTATGTCCATGGGAGACATAACTACTTCTATAGGTATACTTATTTCAACATAAATATCTGTTTATAAAAATCTACATATCTACACACAACTAAACAAATAAAATAATGGCCTACATGTAGTGGTGGAAAAAAAAACAGAAAATCATATGTATCATAGATAGATAGATAGACAGATAGATTTTTTTATTGATCCCAAAAAAATGGGAAATAACATTGTTGCAGCAGCAAAATTTCAGACACACAGCACACGTACAGAGTAAACATTAAATAATAGGAAAAAATATACATGGAATAATAATAGAATAATACACTAGCAATATTTAAAAATATATACAATTTGGAAATAAAATGTACAACTGATGTGGATCATGATTTTTTTTTGCGACGATTCTTAAAATCGATTCTTTCCCCCTGAATCAATATTTTAAATTTTTTTTCCCGAATGATTCACCAAAATATTTTCTGTTTACCATACCGCCGACGGCGACTACATCATCTCTGTTTCCAGCAAAACAGACCAAAAGCTGATAATGCAGAACATACAGAATATAATTTATATAAATGTCAGAATGACTGACTGACATGTGATGTGCATTCTTCTTAGAAAACAATTTTTAGAAATGTCTCATGATATATTGTCTCTAGAAGTGTGTTATTCAACTTTTGTTTTTGTTAAAGAAGGAAAAGAAAATCACAATACTCAATACTATACACTAGTAATTCCTTGGTCCTAAATATTCCATTTGTTAGGACAGAATTAGGCAAAACTGCGTTCGAGTATTATGCTCCATATAAACGGTATAACCTGCATATTCTTATGAAATTGAACAGCCTGACTCCATTTAATCACTTCAAATGTCTTCTTTATGAGTCCATGTATTCTGAATGTACATGTGCACTTTGAGTTGTTCAACATTCTGTAATTGTTTTATGTGTGCTCTGTGTATTTCAACTGTATAGTGTATATTAATTACTATGTTCAGTAATTTTTATATGTATTGTAATTTTACATGGCATGTAATCAGGGCGTCATTGGAAATCAGAGCTTGCTCTTAATTGGCCCCTCTGAATAAATAAAGATGATATATAAACAATAGAGTCTCTTGCTGTTCTCCGAACTTGTCGGGCATTTTTGTTGCCATCTTTGTGGCCACTCCTTCACCCTAAAGTTGTTTGTTCACTTCCGGCAGTTTAGATCACTAACATGCCTGCTCGCTTGCTGTGAATTCTCTAGACGGCTGGCTGGGCTCAATCAGACAGGGACGCGAGAACGCGCGAGACAAAAAGCCACGTTAGTGCTGCTTTTTTTTCCTCACAATATTTGAATATACATTTTCATATTGTTTGAATGTCTGTTTTTATTAATGATTCAGTTACAATTTGAATATATAACTAAATTTAGAACATTCACTGACAGCCCTAGGTTGGAAGCTCATTCAGTCCTACTCAAAAATGTTTACAGTGTGCAAATATGTGCCTGCAGCACCCAACCATACACAAACACACACATCCTTTAAATGATTTCATACGATTAATGCTGACGTTAAGCACAAGGATTTACCTGTGGTGAGGAAGGAGCTTCCATCAGAGTGGAGATGGATGTAATGGAAGGTTTAGGGCAGACAGGTCATCACCAAAACCACCACTCTGTGTTTAAAATTAATCGGTCTGGCTCCGTCACATTACAAGCAACAAACTACAAGCTGACTGCGTAAAGGAAAACAACTGCGGACTGCCTGAAGCACTCAAATCCAAAGACATAAAACACACACACACACACACACACACACACACACACACACACGCATGTTATTGTTGTGCAACCCTGTAAACTCTCGCTAAGTGTTCCTGACTCGTACACAGTTTGTTCCCACCTTAAAGAGACAATCTAAGTTTTGAGGACTGCTAATTACAGACATGAGGAGAATTACTTCGCCCCCACGCTGCAACTGAAAAGAAAGATTGATGATGGGTTTTAGAGCTGTCACGTGCCACTAAACATAAGTCACAGTCAGTGGAATTCGTCTCGTCACTGCAGTTCAGCAGTTTAAGTATATGTACAGTATGACACCATGGGTGATAACTAATTTTCGATTCCAACACACCTCAACATTTTATTCTTAAAATGCAAAACCAAAGATTGTTCTTGTTGAAGTATTTATTATTGACGCGTTTAACTAGTGTACATCTTTTATAGTCCGATTTAATGAAGTACTATGATCTGTTGATTTAACACTGATGATCTAATTCTCAGCACACCTCGCTCCTGTGTTGGAAACTTGCTTATTGGATAACCAATTGTTTTTCTCTATAATTTTTTAGCAGCCATGCTACCAGCTAACCAGCTGCTAGAATCAGAATCAGAATCAGAAAGGGCTTTATTGCCAAGTACGTTTTTGCACATACAAGGAATTTGTCATGGTGTTGTTGGTGCATGTCACACATTAGCCTCTGTTATAGGGATTGTTACAAAATGGTGCTATCATTATTGGATTTACCAAATATGGTAGGGAGTGTCTCACTGAAGCATAGCTGCTCTGTGTTTGGGTCACAGAGTGTACCAAACCAATTTTGCATACCGATCCGAACGTCCTGTACTGAAATGGTTTGGGACGAACACACAGACTGTACCGTTACAGGCATGTCATCATGCAAAGCATAAGCAGCCTGATTTGAGGGTTGGACCTTTGAAGGGTGGAGGGGGGACGACTACGCACGACAGTATTTGATAGAAAAATCCTCTATGCCGGAAAAAACCTGTATTTTCATCAAAGCTTAAAAAAAATCTGCCTCACCCAAACATCTAGGTACAGAATTTGCAGGCTGTCACGAGACAAGCAATGACTACACATGGTTGTGGTAGCTTAACTGATTTCCGAACAGAAGCAAAGACCGACAAGAGCAGTATCTACAGCTGATCTGAGTGCTGCTTGAGTACACAAGGCGAGTGCCATGTGAACGCCGAGCACTTTCTGCACAGTGCACACTGAGCATGGTACAAGAGCCCAAAGGGAACAAAAGTCAAAGTAAACAACCACTGTATAGACACTACAGAGGGGCTGTCACAATGGGTTGGGATCAAACAGATTTTGTACACCGTGATGTGTTCACTATGTTAAAAGATCATCAAATATCTGGTCAAATTCATATATCCAGTTCACGTATTCTTTGATCAGATCGTTCCTGATCTAGAGTAAATCAAGATTTTGCTATCTAATTTACCCTCCCTCCATCCCTCCCTCCCTCCATCCTTGGACAACAGAAAACCTTCTTCCTACACTACATACACATCCATGACCCTGAACCAAAGCCCGAAGACAGTGTTTAACCTCAAGTAGTCTGGATCAACATAGGTACATTTCCAGAATAAAGCCGGACATCCACGCCTTATGTTAGGCTTTGCCCCTTTGCTTCCGCTCTCTGTGTGTAGTCGTCCTTAAAATCTCTCGCTTCGGGAAACAACAACAGCTGCTGTCTAACAACTTATGAGTATTATGCTCCATATAAATGGAGTAACCTGCAGATTCTTATGAAATTGAACAGCCTGATTACATTTTTTTTTTAAGATTATTTTTTGGGGAATTTCCACCTTTAATAGACAGGACAGCTTAGATATGAAAGGGAAGAGAGAAGGGGAAAACATGCATGAAACCATCACAGGTCGGACTCAAATCCTGGACCCTCTGCGTCGAGGAATAGACCTCTACACGTGTGCGCCCGCTCTACCAACTGAGCTAACTGGCCGCAATCTGATTCCATATAATCACTTGAAATGTCTTCTTTTTGAGTCCATGTATTCTAATTGTACATGTGCACGTTGAGTTGTTTAACGTCCTGTAATTGTTTTATGTGTGTGCTGTGTATTTTCAACTGTACATTATATATTAATTACTATTTTTTTTATAAGAATTGTAATTTTATATGGCATGTTGTCATTGGAAATGAGAGCTTGCTCTCAATTGGTCCTCCCTGAATAAATAAAGGTGATATAACCATCGAGCTAGCAGGTTTTGAAGAAAATGTGGATCGTTCAACAAGGCAGGCCTGCTTGGTTCTTTCTGTGAATGATTGTAAAGATTTACAAAGAATATGTTTACGGCATGAACTCCCTAACTGTGACGTTTTGGGACCGGTTGGCGGAATTGCTGTGGACGACGTACACATGGCGATACACTGGTAAGAGCAAGAGACGTTTAACCATGTATCAGCTAATTTAAATAGCTCACGTTACTGTATTGTATGAACTGTTAACTTCATTTAATATTGTATGTGGCGTTTTGATTTGGCGGGGTGCACATGTTCCACCAAAACAAGTTCCTTCCAGAGATTATTTTGCAGAACCACTATCACTGCGACTGGAACTTAGTACCACCCAAGACAATTGTGATTGGTTTAAAGAAATGCAAACAATGCATTTTTTAAATCCTATCTCAGAATGTATTTGTGGTGTAGCCAGACTTATAATATATATAATGATATTGATATTTCAGTATTTCAGTAAATATTCAAACATAGGCTCAATATTATTTTCTCTATTCATTTTATTTAATAGCATATTCACCCACAACTATTATAACTAAGAATCAAAATATCTCTTTTAAGAATTAAATAAACAAGTCTATATCTGGAGATCTATTATTGTCCTTTCTGGTCAGACTGCTTGCAGGTTGTAATTGCTTGGCCACACTAATTATTATGACTCATCGGAACGCATTTTGAGATATCTCAAATGTAATTGTAGCTCCAAGTTTCAACTGTTTGTCTACTGGCACATACTTGCCATGCCCATGCCCATGTGCCCACAGGTGCTCTGTACAAACTCGCTGGAGTTGCAGGCAGCTGGTGTAGTCTATGTGATACGCAGGTATACGCAATATACCCACTAAGAAAGCTCCAGGATTTCCACATACCCACTTAAAAATGCCCAATGACCCACAACAAAATACTTTCCATTATATTTTTGATATATGTTGAATTGCCATCTGTGTTTTTCTTCTTCACATAGGCTAAATGAAGGTATTTCCACTGTAAATTGGTGCATAAAGGGGTATCCAAATGGAGGAAATTAAGTCGTTGATGCTCAAAACTTCCCTGGGGGAGGACACCCAGACCCACCACTATGATATGCCCCCCCCAAAAGGCAGATTCTGGCCAATATACAGTAGGCTACAGTACCCACTACAATATGATTAGACTACACCACTGGTTGCAGGTGTGATGGATGGCGTTCTAAAGGAAGCACTTTTTATTCCGCCACATAAGAGGCAGTTATGCTATTTTAGTTTAACATCATCCTTTACTAATGCCTTACATTTCGCTACCACTCTCAACAACGGTGCTAACTCCGTTGAAAGAGCGGTGGGAATCGCACAGCAATTATATATGTCGGCATTTCATTAAAATAACCATGTTTGGTGTATTAGACTAACGCCGAACGGAGGAGCAGACAGTAGCCCTTTGTTCATCGTTCCTTGTTTTATTTTTGGATGGCGTGGACAATTGTCACTAACCGACGCAACAGAAAATTGACAGATGTTAAATGGAGTTTGGCGCTCCACGCCTCACCGTAGAGCAGACAGCGAACACGAACAGACAACCCGCGTAATGTGTTGATACAGTACAGCGGCAGCTCGTTAGTTAGGCTTAGCATACAAAAAAGGGCATCAACTCTAGTGTAGCTAGACAGAGACGTGACTGTGTAGCTACAAGTTTAAACGCTTTGGTTAGTTTGGCTACTTTCTTAACTTCTTTCAAACAGTTAAGACTTTCGGTCAGCGGACGTGTTGGTTGGTTAAAGTTATATTCAAATAGGTTTAACGAGCTTACCTGGAGGCAGAGCAGTGTAGGTTGTCGCTTCAAAGTGCTAACTTAAATTATAACGTTAGCTAACGCCGGCTAACTAAATTCTTTGGGGTAAAATCAAGTCCAAGCGCTTCACGTTGTTTTCTTCGCCTTTGCCTCTCGGACTTTTTTGGTTCTATTTTTGCAGGATATTTCCATGTGTCAGAGGCAGGTGCATTGAAAAACCCCACCTCACTGTCACTGCCTCTCTCTCTACCTGCTGCTGGTGCACTATTACAACAAAACTCCACCTCAGTAGATAATGCTGGCTTTACCAGTCTGACTAGCAGAACAGTTTATGACATGACACAAACACTTAGTCAGTCTTGTATAAAGTAGCCTGCATGAAAGCAATACTTGAGTTAAAGTATCTTGAAGATGACTGGTAGAAGTAGTACACTTTTAGAATATAACTTGAGTAAAAGTCTTAAAGTATCTGATATTTAGGCCTACTGTACTTAAGTATCAAAAGTAATTTTCTGATATTAAATGTAATTATTAGAAGTAAAAGTAAAAAAAAAACTTTGATTATGAACTTTATTGTGGCTTCTTCATAGTAAAGCATACAATTCAGGGTTTCTACACCTTAAACATCAAAGTCTGGCATCAACAAAGAGAAACAGAGGAAGAATCTTTCACTCCATCGTACAAAAACATTTCTTGCAAGTAACGAGTAACGAAGATGCTTAGGGCGAGGGTCTTCAACGTTTTTTAAGCCAAGGACCCCTTAACTGAAAGAGATGGATCAGTGACCAGCCCCCCCCCCCCCCCGCCCCCTCCCCCCTCATTGCACCACCACCGCAAAACACACACAGACACATAATTCAAGTAATACAACAAAATAGTAGTAACTATTACAGCATCTCTGCACAGACTTTTGGCTGACTTATCATCAAGATAAAGTTAACAGAGGGTAGCAACACCTTCTTTTTGTTCGACACTAGTAGCTAAACATACCATCAGGCCTAACGCTGAACAACCTGACTACACTGTATCAGGCTGGGGTGCTTAAGAAGGCCCAATCAGTCCTGTCGGAACCAAGCTATCCTTTTTTTATGTGATCAACAACTTTTATTTTAACAACATACAAAACACACTTGCAATATGAACACATTGTCATCCCAGACACAAATCAAGAAAAGATGACACAGTAACCACAATATTCAAGACCATCAACAAAATTATGTAATGGCCGGCAGGATGCCGTTGCGTTGACTGTTCTGCACGGCAGTGCAAAGAATCATGGGACTAGGTTATTAACGGTTCCTGTCCTAGTTTAAGTGTGTAAATTATGTTCTGTTAGTGTTTTTATATTATGCATTTATGTTACCTAGGTTTTAGTCTCGATATAGTGTTCATGTTTATTTACATGTGTTGGGTTACCATGACATACACTGGGGTAGATTGATGACCTCTGTGTATCGAGTGTCTGTAGAGGTTGAATAAACTTCCGTACATTTCAATATCTCTGGCTCTTCGACTTCTTCCGTTTTAACGACGTGCTCGATCCCACTTCTGACACCAATGTAGCGAGCTGTATACGTGAACGGTATGCATCAATGCTTCGGTTTACATATAGGGACCCTCATTATGCTACCGTGAAAGTATGGTGCTATTTTGAGCCTTGTTAATGGTATAGAAATAGCGATTTCTTTTTACTTTCCTCATGCCCCGACGACTAGCGTTATAAGCTAATTAGCGGTTTGGGCTAAAACTGGTCACATTCGATTAACATGAAAACATATCCCAGAGAACGGTCAACTCGGTACACATGTGTTATTAACCCCCAGGTTCATTTTGCGTCGATTTCTCCTTTAATACATAGCCCTGGCTCTGTAAATGGAAAACAAACAAAACTGTTTTGCACGGGCCACAAAACTCTATTCCAGCCAATTGGCAACAGGCGATGGTAGGGGCGGGAGGAGGGGAGCCAGTATGGGAATGTGTCAGCCGGCCAGTAGTTATCTGTCCCTGAATTTCGGGGTGGCGCTTCTGAAGGGGGGGGGGGGGTTTGTTTGGCAGTTGAGTTCAAATATCAACAATCTTTGCACAGCATCACCTACTGCACCTTTAAATCTCACCTGTTCCCTCATGCGGTCCTGGTGTCCCATGATAATGGCAGCATGGTGAGGATACTTCTGCCTCAGGTGGTCCAGGAACACCTCCTTCTTCCTCTCCACGTCCGAGTGCTGCATCATGAGGCTATCCAGCTGTTTGTCCCTGCAGCTGGCGTGAGCAGCGGTGAAGTAGCTCCGAGGTAAGGTGCTGGTAGAGCGTGGAGCTGAACCACAGGATGAGAAGTCCGGGTTACAGATCGCGCTGCTGCTGGCGTGCGGTTTCTTGTGCAGCAGACGCTCAGTGCTGCTGTCCACAGCAGTAGGAAAACAAGAAGATACCCTGGATTGGGAGTTTCCGGGATCTGAGTGGGGTGGATGAGAGAGGAAAGGAGTAAGGAAACAAGATGAGAGTACAGAGAAAAAAATATAAGAAAGTGTAAGACAGGACAAGATAAGACAAGATAACATGGCAGAATGAAATGCGTGGCTACATATTGAAGTGTGTCATCCACTGAAAGTAAACTAACTAAAACTAAACTATTCAAAACTATTATAACCTTGGAGACAAATAAAAAAAAGGTACAATGTTTCATGAAAAGTGAATTTCCTCTGAGCTTACATTTGAATCAATTGTGATACCTATCTGCCAATGATATTTGATCAAATGATCTTGATTTTAAATAGTCATGGCCAGCATGTACAATAAGGGACATCATTCATTCATCTACATTTTTTACTCCAAATAATGTGCTTGTTTTAGCCTATTTTTTTGTATGGGTCAGTTGCTGTGTGCTGTCAATGTTGTTAATGTGCATCAGTGTGTGGATAAGTGCTGCGATAATGGCGGAACAATATGCAGCTCTGTAGATGATGAGAACAGATTCAGGGAAGCTAAAAAAATAAGATCCAGCTCAGCATTCATTCAAATTCAGATACTTGTCCGCACACAGATGGAGAGGGATTGCCACTGAAACATAGTATGTGCAGGAAATTACAAGGGTTTATGTAGGCTAAGTATCTGAAGCCTGAATAATACTATTCTCATGAGGTGTTGGTATTTGATCACACTCAAGGTGAGAAACAGGACAGGAAGTAGTTAGTTCCCAATAGAGAGGCGAAGTCCCTTCCCCTTTCAGCGAACCACCATGGGACCTTATTTTGGAAAAGATATGTGCGGTAGTACAAATATTTTTGATCCCGTTTGAATTGAGTCATAGATTACACATATGGTGTTCGTCAATTTAAAAGATAATTTTACAAGTCAAGAAAGTCTCAGTTTGTCATAAAGACTGTGAAAATACAGTACGTAATTAAAAAGAGTACACACTTCAAACTTGCATGGGTGACGTCTCGCTGAAGACCTATTACAAACTTTGACTTATCTTCTCTTGCAAAATTATCTTTTAAATTGTCAAACATCATATGTGTAATTCATGGCTCAATTCAAACAGGATCATAAAATCAATTGTTCACCACCATACAGACAGTATTCTTTTCCAATATAAGATCCCATGAGGTCCACTGGAATGGGGAGGGACTTCGCCTCTCTATACAATTTGTTAGCACATGCATTAACTGGCCTAATGTTAACAACTTCAAGCAGTTAGTTTCTTCATTTATCTGTTCCACAGTGTATTCTTTGCTAAAATAGGCTAAAAAGCTCTGTAATTATTAGAGTTGGGAATAATTCTCTGTGGGTTTTTGAGTCATGAGCACTGAAGTCGAGTTTTACCCTACATAATACACACACACACACACACACACACACACACACACACACACACACACACAGAAACAATCTGCATACCTCTGTCTCATCACAACAAATCAACAGAACTGGCTGATGGCACTGTACAGCCTAAATATATTATTGGACAAAATAATTAGTTCAGTCTAAATGCCACCCATCCAGCCCTAACTACAGTTTACTGCTCTGGCTTCTGTGACTGCTGTGCTGTCTACAGAGCTGTGTGGCATTTTACAATGTCAGACCTGCAGGCTCCAACATACACACACACACACACACACACACACACACACACACACACACACTGTAAAAAATGAATTCGCAGCAGAGGTGACACATTGGGGGTGCAGAAACTCTGCACAAGTGGCCATCTGTCCAAACCACACTCTGACTCTGACTTCAGTTATGAAATCAAACACAGACTGGATGCCAACTGCTGTTATTTAGAAGTAAGCAGCATAGAAGAATTGTCCATGACTGTTTTGTTTTGGTTTACAGTCTGTATATTGTTGGATTGGATTAGTTTGTTCGTTTCCTAATCTCCTTTCAGCAGCAGCTGAATGAAGCTGAATGGAGATGTGGACTAGAAATATAAGCTAATCAGTCTGTTCAATGGACAAATATTTTCAAGAGGTTACACAATTGCACCCATGCAAGAAATATACCCGAGAAAATATATAGAGACAGAGCGCATTTAAGTCCTGTCTCAACCGGAGGGGAAAACAACTATGCCTTCTCCACTGACTTGTATTGCGTGAAGGATCCTCCTCGTCAATTCCGTCTGCTAGCAAACAACAGAAAAATGCTTAAAGGCTGCTGTGTGATGTGATGCACTACCAACAATGTTCATTTTTATGAGCCGCCAAACCGAAAAACTGAGCTTTTTATGAAGACAGCTTTCTTTGTAAAGTGGATACAAACGTGAGGAATCATCAGAAAGAATGGGAAGACTGTGGGATCCTGTGGGTGGCACTAAGCTAACGTTATGCCCATGTACACGTGTGAAGCAAGTATTTTGCTACCAAGTCAGTATCCAAATGTCAGTTTTAGGCTAACTATATTTAATTATATTTAAGTTGAGCGTAAGCATTTTGACAGTATGCAACTTGTTTTATAGTGTAAATTGGTTACAAATCCGAAAGCTATGCAGTATTGTGTTTTGCAAGTGCCTTAGCTTGCTAACACATAGCTAACATAGCTTACTAACAGCTAACTTGTCCTCTCTTGGGTAGGTTGCTAAAATAATCATTTGACACAAATCTGATGTTTTTTTGCTAGCTGCAGGGATTTTTTTAGCGTTTCAGCCCGTAGTTGCATATTGTGGCACCAATTGCTTTCCCCTCTGGTGGCCGTGGTTCTCACAGTATACTCACTCTGTCTCTATGGGTTAACCCCTGTGCTTGTTAAGCTTTTCAGTTAATAATAATAATAATAATAATAATAATAATAATAATAATAATTAAAGCTGTAAGCAGCGTTGGACGGGCCCTCGCTCCTCTGCGCGTGTCGGGGTTACTGGTGGACGCCGCTCCTTGCGACCGTTCATTTGCGCGGCACTCAAGACAAATTGTCACCAATGAAAAGGGAACTCCCTTACCTAATACCTCACACAAGACTCTACATCATACAGTTCATTAGCTGTGAAAGGGGGCATGGCTTAAGCATAGGGGGTGGATCAAACATGACCAATGAAAACGGAACTCTCTGTTGAGTGCAATGATACCTCACACAATAGTGTACAAGAAACGGGTCGCCAGTTATTAAAGGGGGCGTGGCTTAAGCATATGGGGCGGGGCAAATCACCAATGAAAAAGGAACTCTATGTTGAGTTCAATGATACCTCACACAAGACTCTACCTTAAATGGGTCACCAGTTATGAAAGGGGGCGTGGCTTAAACATAGGGGGCGGGCCAAACCATGACCAATGACAAACGAACTCTATGCTGAGTTCAATGATACCTCACACAAGACTTTACATCAAACGGGTCATTATGAAAAGGTGCGTGGCTAACGCATAGGGGGCGGATCAAACCATCACCAATCAAAAAGGAACTCGCTGCTGAGTTCAATGATACCTCACACAAGACTCTACCTTAAACGGTTCAAAAGCCATGAAATAATGTAATAGGTAGTTCTTATTTAATGATAGTTAAAGTTCACAATTTCATCAGTAGGAGAGGAGGAAGGATATTGTATAATGTATATGGTGATTCCCACCCCTAGTGGAGAGCCCATCTGGAACAATGGACCAATCTGGAATCAAAGGGTCAAGCCAGAGAATTTGAAAAACTACTACTACTAGGAGTATCTTGTTTTTTTTTCTTAACTGATTTCTTGTAGAGTACAGATTAACATGGCCTCCCCTCTCACACGCACATATACAGTTTCAGCATGTTGACATTTGGAGTTGTCCTGGAGCTTTGCTGTCTAATAAGGACACTGTCACTCACTGGTACGATGAAAAATGCCTTTTTAACATATCGCTGGAAGGTTATATTTCATTGTGTGTGGTAGTTACAATACACCAATACAAAGTTATAGCTGTCAATCTACATATATTCTTATATTCAGCATATATATTTTCTCGTATTTAAATGTATTTGTATTTTAAATAAAAAAAAACTATAGTTATTTCACTAAGAACCCTACACAACGTACAAAATGTGTAGACATATTCTCATCTCCCTCCCCGATCTAGCTTCTGTAATGTGACATGACATTATTTAAAATTTTATGACTTTGAATCAATGTGAAATGCAGATGTCCACCAAGGAGAACATTGGCTAAATGACAACTTTTAGTTTCTGTGACTGAAGACACATTTCTCAGAACATCTAATAGTCATCCTTAACAAGTTGTACGTGGATCCTGTGGTTCTGATTGGCCTATTCCATTTATTTATATTCAATCAGTATCAACAACTATGTATACCCTTGGTTGTCAGAGGAGGGTTTTAGTATTTATCACATGGACACCTGCCCTTTCAATGAATGCTATCCACAACTCCAGGAAGATCATCAGGAGAGTCTGTTGCTTTGGTCGTGTAGATTCACTTAGATTTGCATTACGTTTTGGGGAATAAGTCAAATTTTATATTGCATGTTTACCTTAAGGGATGTTTATAGTTTCATATTCCTGGGCTAGGTACATTGTACAGACAAAGATGATGCATGCTTGTATGCACAGTGGGTTTTTTTTAGCATCAGAAGGGAGCGTCAGGCTAAATATCTTGGAGGATGTGCTGTACCAGAACAAGCACTCTGTGAGTGTGTGTGTGTGTGTGTGTGTGTGTGTGTGTGTGTGTGTGTTCTTGTTTAACTCTATTCGTGGGTCCCAAAAACCGGGACTACAGTATACTTGTGGGGTCCAGACAGCTTTGTGGGGCCAAAATGCTGGACCCCACAAGGTTAAAGGGCTGTTTGAGGGTTAAGACTTGGTTTTAGGATTAGGGTTAGAATTAGGTTATGGTTAGGGTGAGGGTAAGGGTTAAGGTTAGGCATTTAGTTGTGATGGTTAAGGTTAGGGTAAGGGGCTAGGGAATGCATTATGTCAATGACGGCTCCCCACAAAGATAGTGAAACGCACTGTGTGTGTGTGTATATGTGTGTTTGTGTGTCTTTCTCTGTCATAGGCTTTAAAGCGCACTTGTGTGTAAAGTCTGCATGGTCACAACCTGGCCCTTTGTGCACAGGGGGGGTCACACTCCTTAGCAAACTTGGGCAGATGACAAATCTGAGTCAAGCAGATTCACGAGGTCACCAGGATGCAGCAACCATGGACTGGCCTTCATGAAAGTGCCTCTGACGTTCCTCATCTTATGAATCATCTTATTTTTAGGTCCCGCATCAATATTTGGTAAGCAAAAGCATCATCTGGTAAACATATTTCCTGCTTAAGTTTACACGGACACATTGCTTCATTTTGATTGATGTTATTCATTATATTTTCTAACGCAGCTGTTTTCTGTGTTAAACCTTCCCACTGCCTCCTCTCATCACCGATAAACTTAATCCATTCAGTCCATACTCACACAGTAACTGAGGCTGAAAACCTTTCCTCCAACATGATTGCTGGACTCTCTCCCCAGATTCTGTTCTCAATGAGGCTTAAGCTGTGCTGAATTTAGTGCTATATTACACATTTAAGGAATCGTGTAGTAGTATTTCCTCCTAGTGCAGACATGACTCACAACTTGTGTTCAGACATGAAGCACATGATATATTATTGGTATTATTGATTAAAACAAATTAGTTAGTTCATCAACATCGTTTTTTCAGCAGCAGCAGCAACAGCTGTTTTCAGTGAAAAAGCTCTGGTTAACTGAATGTACACTAAAGTACACCAGACAGACACAGTTAGAAATCCTAAAACGGGAGGAGGATAGATATTTTACTTTTACAACACCAAGTTTCTTGACCCAGTGCAGCAGCACTCCCTATTTTTTCCTTCAAAATTTCAGCTTAATTGGGATGAGGCTCCTAAGAAATATGCTTGTTTTTGAAGTGCATAGCTACTTCACTTCTTTAATTCTAACTGCCATGTCAGTCAGTCAACATCTTAACAAGTAAACATTATAAAGGAACAAAGCATCGTATTTGTCAGTCGCTTTGGATAAAAGCATCAGCTAAATGAAATGTAAATGTAAATTTCAGTAATGTCCAGATGCCACAAAAAAATTCTTTATTGTTTTTACATTTAGAAAAGGGCCTAATAGTTATCATGATGTACTGGATTTCACAGTAGTCGGAGGCATAGCATAGATCTATACAAATATAAATACACAACATGCAGGGGGCATGTTGTGTATTTTTCATCCTATATTTTTACATGAGCAATGATGAATCTTGACTAATCTTTATAAAAAAGGTCATTATCTCCTTGTCGTTCTATGCTATTCAATAGCAGGTTAGTTTGTCTGACCAACATTATTGTTCCCTTAATTTCCAGCTTGTGACATCAAATGACTCTGATATTCAAATTAAAACATGTTCAGTTTTACAATTACACAACACAGTTTAAAACACTAGAGACCTAGGGGCACCTCCCCCCCCCCCTACTTTCAGCGCCCTCACTTGGACCACACCCATCTTTGAATTCGGCCTTCATTTTGATCTCAACAACACACCTGTAAAGTTTTGTGACTGCATCTTGCACGGTTGACAACTTCTGACATAACAGACAGACAGTCATAAACCACTGGCAAAGTACTCAAAAACCGCCTCTCTGCTATATCCTGTTACAGTAAGCCTAGGTGTCACATTTTGCCATGATGACACACGCACACAGACACAAATGAAAACAATACCAGCATTGCTGTCGAATATTTAACGGTTACCTACAGTATTAGTTCCAGCTCCAGCACGTTCAGCTTATCCAGTTCTGTCTGTTTACATTGATGTCTCAGTGCAACACATGCTGCAGTGATAGAGCCCACACTGCTCCGGGCACGTCACTTGGAAAGTTCAAATAGGGTGTGTTTGTGTGTGTGTGTGTGTGTGTGTGTGTGTGTGTGTGTGTGTGTGTGTGTGTGTGCGTGCATGTGTTCCTGAGGAAGCATGGGCCAGTCTCACTTTTTCCAGACCTCTTGTTTCCCCTCTAAGTTAGAAGGCGGTTATGGTACAACATCATAACAACACACTGGCAGGGTGCAGCAATTCCCACATGTGGACAATGGATTATAGTGGTGGAACCCCCGAGGTGAGATGGAAGGTGTATTTAGGGAGACGGTGTGACAGTTGAGAGATCCATACCAAAAAAAGCATTGTATGCATCAACTGCCAATTAGTTGTATACTATTTAGATATAGCATTTAAGAGAGCCTCCAATCTAGTCAATCAGTTTGAATTGTACCATTGTAAAATGCTAATGTCAAGCTTACATAAACAAGGAACGATGTGGTGTTGTTCCACTAGTGTGTACTTTGACATGTGAATGCACTTCATTCTGTAGCCTCAAGGGGTTTCTTAATTTAATAGTTCTATCATTTAACATTATTATGATCATCATACCCCCCCCACACACACACACAATTTAAAAAAAATGTAAAAATGTTTACTCTGTACATTTTAACTGACCTACTTTTAACTTTTATCTGAGTACATTTTTTACTTCCCATCAATTATAATCCACAGAATAAAACGAGTCCTCCCTGATAATCCTGAAAATATCAGCCTTCGTCCTCATGTCATGCCTGAAGGCATGAAATCCCTCTTCAACATGCCTTCTACCCATCATCAACATCTATTTTATCACTGAAGTGGAGTGGATTAAACTGAAGCTCTACAACCACGTCCCATAATCTCCTATCAACCCCTGCTGGCAACTGTAAATAAAGGCTGGGCCTAATAACACACAAACAGAAGGAAGACGGATTTCTAAAACAGCTCGCTGTGAGGTTTGTTCGGTATCATGCTCAGTCACAGTCAATACGTAGGTTTGTAGAAAAAGGTAGAGGTCCACATCCACACACTGCGGAGCGGAGGAGGGTCTGGCTAGTCCACACAGCATTCTGGGATGGGAGAAACACGTGCTCTGGTTTATTGGCATTTCTTTAAACCAATCACAATCGTCATGGGCGGCGCTAAGCTCCGGACGGAGCCGCTGCAAAATAGTCGTGCGAGAGAAAACTCAGATTGTACAGATCTCTCTAGTCTAGCTAGCTGTCTGGATTTATCCTGCAGAGATCTGAGGAGCAGTTAACATTATAGTCCTCATAAATCCACCGGACATCAGCGAAAATACATGCATCCGAGCAGTCCCGGAAGTGGAACGTCTAGGATATAGACTTGGCAAAGCGAGACTAGCCCTTGACGTTAACGAGAGTAGTAAGTTCCCCCAGGGTTGCCGTGACATTGTACAGTATTAAAGCAACACTATGTAAGTTTTAGCTGCAGCTGTAGTTCCAATGAGACAACCTGTAGGGGGGACCGAAGTGGGAAAAGTTACATACTTTAATGTAATAGAAAACGTCAACATTATGTTGCAAAGTAGTAGGGATGCACCGTATCCAGGATTTTGGCATTGAATTTGCCCGAATATTGGGCTTTTTGACAGGGTTCGGTTTCTGCCGAACCTTAGAATTTTTTTCCACCTAACCGAACCCTACGCTTGCACTACGCGTGCTATGCTGATCGACGTAATGACGGCGCCGTAATGCAGCAGACTGTGAGAAAGTGAAAATGGAACTCATGAGCAGAAAAAGTATAGTTTGGCAGTACTTTCAGTCAAAAGAAGGCCATTCAAGTCCAGCTACATGTTCAATTTGCAATGCCATTTTGTCTTGTGGTGGCAAGGACCCTAAACAATACACAACATCACCGCTGTTACAACATTTGGTATGAAACATCCAAAAGAATACGAGTTGTGCATGAAGGAATCTACAGACAGCAGCCAAAATGCAGAACTTCAGGTACTGCAAAGGAAGGACAGTCTGTGGACGATGTTTACTTCATTAATGTTTTTACTGTGTTAATGGACTGAGGATGGGAGGAGGATTCGGTATTCGGTTTCGGATTCGGCAGAATCTTAACCAGTGGATTCGGTATTCAGCCGAACCCCAAAAATCTGGATACAAATTAGCTGTATGTCAATTTTTCTAGAAGCCAGGGTTAGGTCAATAACCTGAACAATTACATTTAGAGCCACCACACTTATTTCGTGAAATATGACAACTAGTTTACTGTAAGGAGCTGTGTGATTAGTATTGAGATTAGCCAAATTCAATATCACTAATTCAATAAGATAAAGAATTTAGGCCAGTTGAAACGTGATAATTCCATTTTATTTCCCTCCCAATGTGAATGTTGAGTTCCAGTCCTGTTGATGAGTAGAAGTTAAGTTTTGTAAAAGAGAGAAGCTGTCTTTTTATGTTTTGTCACACACACACACACACACACACACACACACACACACACACACACACACACACACACACACACACACACACACACACACACACACACACGCACAGCACAAGTAAGATCCTTAGAGGAAGAAAAGACAACGAGTTTAATTGTCCCAGTTCTATTGCTTTGAAGTTTGGTGTACATTTAATTTGTTCTGCGCCCTAACATGGTGCTGTAGATATTTTGGTCTATTGCACTTGGTGTTAGTGGGGGCGTGGTGCTTCAGGGACCAGTGAGGTGATGAAATTCAATCTGAGAAGGCTGGTTTGAGTAATAGATCCATGGGTTCAAAGGATATTACAAATCTATATATTTCAGAACCTCTTTGGGTCAAATTGCTCGGTATATTTCAGTGACAACTGCATGCTCTCATTATAGCATCAGCAGATTTCTTACCCACACTACCTCCACTTATGTGACCTTAAAGAAAACCAGTCCCTCCAGCACTCTTTGATTCTGATTTCATACACTCAGTGCAGACTTCTCATGCTGTCACATTCAGTACTTTGCTGCAAAGGTGAAACAGTAAGATTTTGTTTGAATGTTGACACTAACATGTCTTCCGCTTCATTTAAACTGCTGCAAACTATTTAAAAGAACAGACATGGAAATTGATTTAATCCACAATTTAATAGACAGACAGACAGGCAGGCAGACTACATCTACCTTATTGATCCCTATATTGGGAAATTCAAAAATTCTAATTGACACACAAATTCTGTCTATCCTATAATTTTCACAACTGATCTTGTTTCAGTCCCAAGTAAATGTTTACAACAGCACCTTAATTTGAGTAGGTATACAGTAGGTACACATACAGTATACATACATACAATACATCCAGACCTGATCCCAATGACACAATGTCCTATAATAGTGCTTGACACGTCAGGGAGAGGAAACACAACTAGCACAGTTGCTCATTTCTAT
Source organism: Sander lucioperca (assembly GCF_008315115.2). Classification (NCBI taxonomy): domain Eukaryota; kingdom Metazoa; phylum Chordata; class Actinopteri; order Perciformes; family Percidae; genus Sander; species Sander lucioperca. The sequence goes on from NC_050181.1 coordinate 23,605,380, forward strand.
TTCACAACTATATTTGGTGTATAAATGTAAACATGCCAGATGAGTTAGTGTTAGTGTTTCCATGGAAATTCCAAAAATACAAATGCCTATAATACTGCTGTAAGACACTCTGGCTGGCAGACCAATGACTGTAGGGAATAAAAGAAATATAGAAATGGCGAAGGAACAGAAAGAGAAGGGGCGAAGCAGAGGTGACAAAGGATAACACGTTTCTATTTCTTTACAATCATTCTGTACCACCCCATTCCTCCCCCCCCCCACCCCCCCCCCCCTCTCTCTCTCTCCAGTTGACAAAGCAGATCTGATTGATCTAGTTCAGTGGAGGCCTGGAGGTAACTCTCTCAGCTCTTTACTGTGCTTGATAGGCCTGTGATGATATTTGGTTCGCAATTTGGACAGTCAGTCAACCAGGCAGCCATCAGTCAGACAGTCAATTAGTTAGCAAGGCAACATCCAATTAGCCAGTGAGCCAGACGTAGTCATATTTGCTCAATTGATAACCTAATGCTCTCTCAGATTAGACTTTGAAAAAGGATACATCTGATGTTATTCTATATTTTTCCTACGGCCAATAGAACAGTTTGTCTCCCAATACTTTCCAACTACACCATGCCATTGGATCCTAGTTTTACTGCTGTGAATCTTTATAAACACCTCACAAATATATTCATTTTCAATATAAAATAAAGACCCAGTAAAGGTTACTCAAACAAGAGGAACTAGTGCATTTGTTGGAGACTGAGTGACGGATTAATCCACATTTGGTGCTCTAGTGAGTATTTGGGACAACAGGACCAGTGTTGTGCAAGTTCACATAAACAAGTTTGAGCAAGCTCAAAGTTCAGTTCAAACAGATTAAAATATGTCCATACTTTACTTGGTAAGTGGAGTGAGCTAAGCTACTAGTTTCTGTACATTAAATAACGCTACAATCAAGCTAATGTTACTCCCCAAAGAATGCAGCAAGCTAAACTACAGCAACATGGCAAAAGTATGCAATGCAATAGGCTACAAATAAGTTTACGGCTTTGAAGTATTAAGTCAGGGTGCTAATGTAGGCTACTTTTTTAAAGCTATAGTGCGCAACTATTTTATATTAATGGACATCCGTTACATTCAAAACACTTTAAAACGTCACTGTTAATAATCGTAAAGGCTCCGCTACACCGAGTGTAAACTCCTTGGCAACATAAACGCTCACGTATGTGCACACACACAACACATCAGACACCGGTCTGGTCACTATTGCTTAAAGTGCTCATATTATGCTTTTTGGCTTTTTCCCTTTCCTTTATTGTGTTATATATCTTTTTTGTGCACGTTATAGGTTTAAACAGTGAAAAAGCCCAAAGTCCACCTTAAAGGGACTTACCATCTTCCAGAGAAAACACTGTTCACAAACTGCTCCAAACAGCTCTATTGTAGTCCAGCCTTTACTTCCGTGACAAACGTGCGTCACTTTGTAACACACGTTATAATGCTCGCCTAGCTGCTAACGTGGAACGCCCTCATACTCTGCTTCTGACTGGCTAGTAGTCCTTACCTAGGTACTGTGCATGTACGACTCCCAACAAAGATGGAGCAGAAGTGAGATGCCTCACTCAAAAATATGGTGTTTTTTGAAAATGAAACCACATAAAACCTATTCTGGTACAACCTCTAAATACAATTATGAAAAATGAGCATAATATGAGCACTTTAACGTTACATCAAGTAAGCAAACAGCAGTAAAACGGAGAGCAGAGCCAGCCCCTGACCTCGCGACAGCTACTGGTGCAATGGGGAATTCCACCCAAGTTAGTAAGCTTGCTACCAACTTTATTCTTTGTTAACGTTGTTGTTAATTGTTTGTTAGCTTGTTAATGTTCCCTGTTTGCTAATGTTAGCCTGTTTAATGTTAACGGTAACGTTACAGTTAACGCTATCTAACAAGTCAGCACTAGCCGACGTTTGCGTTTACAGTGGGGGCACTGATGATAACGTTACGTTCGAACAAGGCAACACTCCGCAACAGCTCAAAATGTGTCACTGACGTTAACACTTAACTTTTGAATGTACACGTTCCACCAAAACAAGTTCCTTCACGAGGCTATGCTGTGTGGACTTGCCAGACCCTCCTCCGAAGCGCTGTGAAGGAAGGTCTGGCAATGCGAGACTACCAATTTAATAATGAGACAAGGCGAAATAGAAGTTACCAATGACGGGACTCTTAACTGGGTGGGTAGCATGAACCTCGTGGTGGAGCTCCTCACTGTCTGATGAAAAGCTGGTGGCTGTCCACACTCCCCAGGCCAACAGACGGTGCTAGTCCTGAGTACTCCAGGACGCACAGGCACCTGGAAAGTCTCTCTTCTGCTAACAATACTGTTTCCTGAGATCAACAGCGCTCCTTTGCAGCAACTGGACATTTAATGCCCCCAGCTTATTCTAATAGTAGCTCTTTTTAAGGAACCAGAGTGTCCCAACCTCATTTTCTCATCTGAGCTTTAAATCTGCAACCTTATATGACCCCAAACCCGCTTAAATCACCTTTCTCCTTATTTGCTAACATAGTCAGTTACATGAACTTGTACTTGGGTAAAAAAAACAAAACAAACAGAAATAGCCACACTGTGGGCATGATCAAAAATAATCACTGGGAACTTTGCCATGAGTCTTATTTGCAGAGACATGTAGCTCCACATGTAGCCCGAAAGATAAGAAATATACTCTGGAGATGTTTGCGGACCAGCTGTTTCCCAGGGCTCTCAGTGCTCAGCGAGGCGCACAGCACAAGATTTTTGCAAAAGAATGCGAGGAAGGATGGAAAGACTTCAGAGATTAAATCGCACTGCTGCTGTCAGAACAAATCATCAACTTAGAGAAGCAGCAACAGAAAGTAGGTCCTTCTGTGGCATTGCAAGAAAGACAGAGAGGCAGAGAGATTAGACATTTATAAGTTCTCAGTTAAGTTCTCTGTTGTTGGTTTTCTGGAGAGAAAATGTAGTGGCTGAAAAGGTTGGAGTGTGTCTCAGCAAAGCTATCCCCAGGATAAATAAAGGTAAAAAATAACTGAAAAAACAAAGAAAGCCGTCAAAGGTTTTCACAATACTTCAGGTCAGTGTTGTAGTACTCAAGACCGGTCTTAGTCTCAAGACCACTTTTTGAAGGTCTCAGTATGGACCACATTTTTACTCGGCCTTGTCTCGGTCTTGGATGAAGAGGACTCTGGATTTTATTTCAAGACCGGTGAAGACCACAACATCAGGAATATCACTAAATTGCCTGTGTATCGTCTGATTTATGTGTTAACATCATTACTGTGATTGGATGTAAAACGTCCTGCATCAAATGCAACCAATTACTTGACTCATTTCTAGTTTGGAATGCGTTACTGTTAATCCCCGTTCCCCGTCCGCTTAACACGCACTCCCAAAGTGAATGTAGGTGACAGGAGAAAAAGCTCTGGCTGTCTGGGAGGTGTTAGCCAAATTGTCGGTAATAATATTTTCTTTAATCAATTTTTTTTAAAAGAGTTTTATTTGCAAAACAACATCGAAAAGAAAATTCTGTAATGTAAAGCTAACCGACACAGCTGGGACCACCTAAATTTTTAGCTAATATAAATAATAAAGCTAATAGTAAGTGACGCTAGCAAAGCTAGCTAGCTAATGTTATCAATCTGCTTCTGTACCAAAACTCTTCAGAAATCACTTCATCCCTCACCCAAAGTGATTTAGAGAATATTAGCTACACATATTAGCTAGTTGTGTATATACCATATATTTAAGTTGTTTGGTCTTGGTCTTGGTCTTGGTCTTGACTTGGTCTCAACCCCTCAAAGTCTTGGTAATTACTTGGTCTAGGTTTAGGTGGCCTTGACTACAACACTTCTTCAGGTACTGTAGAACGTTATTAGACCATATGTTTACAGAATTTACTATCTAACTGGGACGTTTTGCCCTGAGCGTTTTTTTCTTCCACCTATCCAGTCAGCGGTCAGAGCAGTTCCAAGAACAGACTTCTTTTTCTGTAGCCAATCATTGCAACGTGGTCTGTGAGACAGCGTCCAGAATCTTGAAAGTGCGCAGCTCTGCACTGAGACCCTCCGTGCACAGTCGCCGAGGTGCATAATATCACCGTCCACACCGCCCAACCAAATTACCTGATTCCAGATTCTTGAATTTGAATATGTTCTAGTTTCTTCTCTCCTCTGTGACTGTAAACTGAATATCTTTGAGTTGTGGACAAAACAAGACATTTGAGGACGCCATCTTGGGCTTTGGGAAACACAAAGCACCATTTTTCACCATTTTCTGACATTTTACAGACCAAACAGCTAATCCATTAATTGATAAAATAACCAACAGCTTAATTGACAATACAATGAATTGTTAGTTGCAGCCCTAGATCAAATAATAATTCATAAGATGTATTCCAAAGGATGAAGAGAGTCCTATTTAAAATGCATACTGTACCCACTCCACACAGATACACAGGTTGGTCATGATGGCCTTCTGGTAACACCTGGGCCCAGTGTTACCAGCTGTTACTCAGCCTCTCTCTCCCTGCAGGTACCCTTCTGGTGATCTGGCAGTGTTAGTTCCTCCTTGGGTCCCTTTTTGTTTATTTTAAGCATTCTGTTATTTTTGACATGTTGTTATGCATATAATTCAGTTACTTTTGTTAGAGAAATCACTTTATAAAATTTTTTAAACGTTGTGTCTCCCATTTTGTCATGGCTGTAAGCCAGGTCAAGTTTATTTTTATAGCACATTTCATTATAAGAGCCAGGTTGTGACAATGATTAAAACCTTGGCAACGACTAAGTATTTTATAAACTGGAACCTATTTTTCCGTGAATTTGTGTCCAAGTGACTAATGTGAACAAAAATCTTTGAATCTGGTCCAGTATTGAGTGAGAATGCTGTTACTGGCAGCCGAGAACCGGGCTGCAAAGTAATCCTATAGCGCAAATGCGCATCGTCAGCTTCCGTTTTTTTCTGCCAAACTCACCAGACTCTGTGTAAATAAACAATACTTCAAGCATTTATAGAGCCAGCATATTTTCACATGCAACTGAGTGAATTAAGGGTTTATTTCAGCCAAACCAGAGTGGTGGTTGTTGGAACAGTGAAAAGAAGAACCGAGACGGCTTTTGGTAGTTTTATTTTGTTTCTCTCGACTTTGAAAGAAGATTTTGTTTCACGATGATAAAATTACTGTTTATTTAAATGTAGTCAGGTGAGTTTGGCGATGGCAATTTTGGGGCTTTTTTCTGGTTAAACAAAAAGCATCTCGCTAGTTAACAAAAAAGGTCTCTCTCTTTAGGGATTCCGTTCCATAATGTTGTTAGCCGCTTAGAATAATAATCTGAGCCTGTCGGTGGCAAAAACAGCACTTTTAGTGGACGTACATTGAAGATGCGCAATTGCCCAATAACTTACATTGTAGCTTGTTTCACATCTTGCTTAATACTGGACTGATTTAAAAAATTGTTGTTCCCATCAGTCACTACATAATACTGAAGTTTCCCTTTTTTTCTAATTATTTGCATTGATATTATAGAAAAAGACCTTGAAATAAAAACATTAAAAGAAGAAGAGAGGAAAGGAAGAGGAAAGGAGAGAGTTGAGGTTGAGGTCTGTGTGCTACTGCTGGTGTTCATTGTGAAAATGCTGTTACAGCCTGTTATTGCCCGGTGACTGTGACTTTGCTGCTCGGTGTGTGTGTGTGTGTGTGTGTGTGTGTGTGTGTGTGTGTGTCTTGACAAGAACACATAGCCTGGCAGTGACAACTGGACAGAGACAAGACAGCCATGGGAAATATCATTTCTGCTTGTTAAACATCACACACGTACACACGTCAGTGAAGCCTGCAGTTCTTCTTAGAATCACTGACTGTAGATCAAGTCCTAAAACCAATCAGTACGGGTTCGTCTCTCTCTCTCTCTCTCTCTCTCTCTCTCTCAACCTGACTGTAGTTCAACGTCGTAACCGACTTGAGTGGGCAAATGCTCACATTCGATGGCGTCTGGCACTTTGGAGAGGTGTTCTCTTCACGGATGAACCCTAACCCTAACACCAGATACTGATGTTAGGGTATATATATATATATATATATATATATACTGCTGATAGCACATATAGGATTAATGTGTTAACACCTGGCAAAAACAATATCCCCAAAGATGCAACTGTATGCCCTATTATTTAAAAATATCTTACACTGAAATGTGAGTGGTTGCAAGAGGATTGATGAGATATGAAAAAAGGAAAGTAAAGAATTATATTAATTTTCTATTGACTTTCTCCACTCTTTTCTCTTTTTTTTCCTTGTGTAATACTGGATAGAATTTCTATTTTGGGACTTTAATAATTAGTCGTATGAAACAATCTGAGGCAAATAGGGGAAATCACTCCTTGATGAAACCTCTCACAACTCTTTGACAGCAAGGGGTCAGAAATAAACATGACTTCATTATAAGATGTCATTAGACAAAAGAAAGACGCACTAAATGTGCACTAAGAATCGTTTCACATATTTGTCTGAGCTCCTAAATCGAGAGCATTGTTAACGTTCAATTTGAAATGACTTAGATTTCATATTTTGTGTCAGTGTTTACTGAATGTTGCCTTTTTGCTATGCCATTATAGTCAAGGCCGAGTTGGACCCACTGTAAGCAAGTCAATGTTTCTTTTTCTCTCTACTAAGCCTATTTGGTTTCTGCATGACAAGTTTGTTAAAGCACATGTTCCAATATATTGGCCATCCCACCGTTTGCCTTTCGCTCCCTCCCTCTCTTACTCTCCCTTCCTCCCTTCCTCTTCCATGCAGCTTTTGAAGTGGCGAGCACGAAGAGATTAGCTTCATTTATAGTCAAAGGGGGGAATGTGATGATAGGAGAGGGAATGTAACTAATCAGCAGCGGGCTGTAATCCACTGGGACAAGACAGGACAATACTGCTGGACTCCAACTCCCCGCAGAGGAATGTATGAGTGGACAGAAAAAACACTAACCGGTTGAAATCTAAACTGAATACTGTACGCACACAACTGTGCGTGTGAACTTGTATTACCCATCTCTTCACACACAAACACAGTCACAACATTGGGTCTCCATACAAGGTTAAGTATCTTTAAATTGAACTGAAATTTAAGCTCTCTTCTTTTGCAGCACATTTGTTTTGGAATTAAATCATCCAGTCTCTTCCCTGAAATATATGGGAATTGAGAAGCTATGTTTGTCAAAGAGAGGAGGGGATTTGGAGAAGTTTCTTCTGAAGAGGGAGGCATTCTGGATTTCTAAACTGGGCACTTCAAACCCAAGAGAGTAAATGAGGAATTAGACCATTTCTGAGTCTACTGGAATGTATTTGTACTTCATTAAAAGGGGCTGTACTCGAAACAGTGAAAACGAAACAAAACAGCAGGTTGGGATTGCCTCCACAGGGCTCTAACGGACCGTACCCCAATATGTGAAATACCTACAAAGAACAGAAAAGCTCTCTCTCTCGACGTGTCGCGTGAAAAATAGGCCTCGGTCCTATTTCTAGCATGCACGCGTTGTTAACATTAACCGTTAACGCCACCCAGCCATGGGTAGTGTATTTGACACACTTTTTACCTTTCTTGGGCAGAGTACAAGTACAAAGACAACGAAATGCAGTTTGCGTCCAACCAGAAGTGCAAAAAGAGCAGGAAAGTGCAACGTGATATTCAAGTATAGACAGGACAAGTAATATAGTGCAGTCAAGTTAAAACCATTGATTCCATTTATTTCCATCAAAACTTCTTTGGTTTTCCAGACAAACTATGGCTTATTACGGTATGTGTGCCTGTGTAGTGGTGTGTGGTGATAGTGTGTGTGTGTGTGTGTGTGTGTGTGTGTGTGTGTGTGTGTGTGTGTGTGTGTGTGTGTGTGTGTGCGTGTGGTCAAAAACTGTATGTGCTTCCAGGTAGCACCTGAGGGTAAGTCCAGACAGCTACCAAAGATTGGTTCCTATTTATACCAAGGGCACTAATTGGCTCATACAATTAGTATGCTGCTATATTAACGTTCTGACTGTTAAGTACAGCCCCTAACAGGATTTCTTGGAGAACAACTGGAAGTGTAGTTCTTGGATGGATGTGTTAAGTTCAAAAGTAGATGGACTTGGACGTAAGTTAGGGTTATTCATAAATGTTAAGTGATTAAGTTTTGTATACTTGGTATCTATGGTGATATATCGATTACATGACGGATCAATGTGTTGTATATAAGGAAACCAGAAACAGTGTCAGGCACCATGCTGATAAACGAGACAAAAGATAATTGAAAATGTTTGGCGAATAAAGCATGGTGTACAGGAGAGATTGTGCTATTTTGCTGGTTTTGCTGGTTACTGCCGCCTGATCATTTTTATCCACAACTACTCCCTATTAACAAAGCTGAGACAACTTTTAAGTGTGTTTATTCGGAACAGGAATAAACTATTTTGCTTTAGACGTGGTTGGGCGATACGGAGCACAAACTTGTTTTGGAGTTAGTCTTCAGAGAATTCATGTAAATGTGCATAAATGTCTACAAATGGAAGAAACAAATTGATGTTCTGGAGGACAAAAGTTGCAATGAAACCATCACATTTTTTAGGTACGTGACTCTATCTGGACAGTAACCTTTGACATTGAGTCCTATCAGCAAACAAGCAACTGTAACAACACTGACAAGTTTTCATTAATCTCATGCCCTCCCTCCCCCTCGCTGCCTAACTGTGGCATGCGCTGGATGAAATAATGAGGTCTCTTTTTCCCAGGACACAGGAGCGTAAGCTGACTGGAGCACAGATACTTTTTGACTTGGCAGGAGAACTTTTTAGCCTTCATCGCTGAAATGGGCTGTGATGCCAACGTCATCGCTTTATTGTAGCACTGATCTCCAACCTCGGGCAGCTAAAATGGAGGAGGTTGTTGGTGAAGGGGGACTCTGGAACTGCAATGTACAGGAGTGTTTGACTCAAAACAGAGAATTGGCCGCAATGGTATTATGCCACTGGAAATGTAGCTCAGCAACCTGCAGATTTACTGTATTTTGTTAATATGGGACTGTAAAAGCTTAACTCCACACAGCATTCCGGGATGGGAGAAAAACGTGCTCTGATTTATTGGCATTTCTTTAAACCAATCACAATCAGCAACGGTGCCGCTGCACAATAGCCTCTGGAATGAACTTGTTTTGGTGGAACACGTGTACGTTCAAAAGTTGTTTTAGTCGTGCAACAGAAAACTCAGATTGGACAGATAGTCTAGCTAGCTGTCTGGACTTACCCTGCAGAGATCTGAGGAGCAGTTAACCATAGTCCTCAGAAATCCACCAGAGTTTAGAATTACAACACAAAGAAAGTGGAAAGTAACGGACATCCGGCCAAAATGAGGGACATTCGGCGGAATTTCCGCTGGCACCTGAACAATAGAAAAGTCGATATAGATCAGTTCACTGGTAAATGACCAAACTAATGGTAAGCTCTGTTTTTTTACGCACAGCTGATTTAGTCGTCCACACAAACACACGAACATAAAAACAAAGCTATAAATGTCTCTATGATATTTTAACTGTAGATGAAAAATGATGAATTCTGTGAGTTATTGTGACTTTTGTACTCCATTGCTGAAGTTGAACTATATCATAGGCGAACATCATATGACATATTTTACTTTCTGTTAAGATACAGAAAAAATTGAAGGTGGGCGTAGCTGCCGGCAAGTGATGAATTGCTGTTACATTTACATTTCTGTATCTTTAAGATGACATGGTTCTAGTGGTTGAGTTTGATGAAACAAATGAAGCCCTGATGGTTCTTTCGTGAATTGTACAATTTAAATATCCCCCTTGCTCTTTCAAAAATGTCACACTATCATCCTTTAAGCAAAGAAAAAACAACAACACATAACCCTCACCCTTCTACTAAGTCAAAATATAAAAGTCTATGCATAATGGTGAAAACTACAAATATATAATGAAATTGGACAACTGGTAATTTCAGTGGCAATATCCTGTAGTAAGATAACATATATATGTAAAAAACTCTGAATGTGGTAATAGTCCTAAATCTTTGTTTGTGCAGAAATAATAATAATAATAATAATAATAATAATAATAATAACAATAATAATAATAACAACAACAACAACAACAACAACAATAATAATAATAGTAACAATATAATAAGAAAAAAACCTTGATCAATCTCAAACTTACTTGGGTTTCTTTCTTTTTTAATATACTTTATTCCATACTGTACTGATAAACTGTGCTCAGCTCAAAATGTTACATTTAATAAGTAAAGCAAATGCTTCTTTGTAATTAAGTTACTTATTGTGAATCATGACTGTATTTATATCACACCATGACCTTACTCAAGGGTGCACAATTATAGCATTTATGTACAAACTCGGATGTACTCAGCATGAAGTCACTATCATGTAATATAGTCACTTACTCCGTATTAGCACTGACCCTCATGACAGGCCATGCATTAATTCAAACATTAATTCATTCTGATTCCTACATGTAGTAATGCATTAACATATGACTTGGACATGTAGCCTCATTTAAAGGGTTACATATAGTCTATGTGCGCACACACACACACACACACACACACACACACACACACACACACACACACACACACACACACACACACACACACATTGCTGTAGGCTCAAATGACTCATGATAGCTGACTACATCAAGGAGAGCGGGATTATTTCCTGTGAATAACAACGAGGTAAATCCTGAGCTGCTACTGTAGATCTCACAGTGTTTCGTTTGTTAGAGAGCAGATGACCTCGAAAAGAAACAATACTTGTATGTTGTGCGGACGTGCAGTTTAAAACAGCAAATATTTGAATGGCTACAAACACAGAACTGTACATTGGGTATGTCTATTTTTTTGTCATACCTATGGTCTTATCAATGCCATTATTGGGACTTTCGCTTATTCACTGTATCCCCCAGAGTTAAATAAGTCCATACATAAATAAGTCCATACATACATTTCTGATCTCCGTGCGTGTCGTAACTCTGTCTGACGCACCCACCGCTAGCAGAGCATAGCTTAGCACAGATCCTTGAGGTAACCGGCTCCATCTAGCCTACTGCTCCCAATAAGTGACAAAATAACGTCAACATTTTCCTATTTACATGTTGTGATTTGTATAGTCACAGCGTGTACAAATAACAAGGTCACATGAGACACAGCCATCTTCTAACCGTATACATACTGGGAACTATATTCTCAGAAGGCGAAGCACTGCTACTTCTGCTACTTGGGCGGAGTGATTTGCTCGCAGCACCTGAGAAGCCCCGTGGTGAGGAGCAGAGAGTTTGCCTGGAGTTCTGCGAGCAAATCATTCCGCCCAAGTAGCAGAAGAGATGAGAAGGGTACGTATGGACTTATCTAACTACGGATACGGTGAATATGACAAAGTCCCAATAGGTCGGTGTGTTCCTTCAATTAGTAATGGCCCAGTACAAAAGGAAAGGAAACATGGGACAGCACAGATCCTGGAGGTAACAGGTTCCAACTAGCCTACCGCTCCGAATAAGTGACAAAAAACATGTTCCCATTTACATGTTGTGATTTGTATAGTCACAGCGTATACAAATAACAAGGTCACATGAGACACAGCCATCTTCTAACCGTATATAAACTGGGAACTATATTCTCAGAAAGGCTTATTCGGAGCAGTAGGCTAGTTGGAACCTGTCACCTCCAGGATCCGTGCTAGGCTAAGCTACTGGTGGGGCCGTCGGACAGAGTTACAACCATAGACAGTATATAAACTGAACCAACAGATCCCGTTGCTCTGGACGGAGACCAGTGAAGGATATTAGAAGTACTTTTCCGGTGAGCGCTGAGCGTTACTGCGCAGCCTCCAACTGAGAGAGACGACATGAAATGTGACGTGAGCAACGTGTCTGAAAGTTGTAAGTCTTCTGGTAGCTGTGCCAAGAGAAATCTCAATCATTCCCAATCCTGCAGAGACGGAGAGCGTAGGTATATGTAAGGAGATAACATAGGCACAGGCTAATTATTGCTAACTAAAATGCTAGTTAACATTAGTAATTAAACTTAAACAGCTAATGTAAGTCCAAACTGCCTGCAAGCTTCTCCTGTACTATAAGGTAATTCCTCTACTATGTGACAGTAAGTCGCGTGGTTATGACACAATCGTTAGCCTATTTTTACAAAAACATCTGCTACGGAGCCATGACGTGAGACACAAGGTAATGGAGCCTTTTATACATTGTCATGTTTCTTTAGAAATAAGCAATGGACAAACAGAGTCTTTAAACGCTTCAGATGTAAAGTTATTCGCTGTCAAAGTGACGCCAAAATGAATGGCAGTCAATGGAATGCTAACGTCGGGTGATCGTTTGGTAGCATCAAAATGGCGCCATAGGAGGTTCGCGTTCTGAAGCGAAGCTTACCCCCTTGGTTACAACACGCAGGGAGATGAGAAGGGTATGTATGGACTTATCTAACTCTGGGGGTTATGGTGAATAAGCTGATGTCCCAATAAGTGGGTGGGTTCCTTTAAAACAAACACACAATAAAGGAAGTTGTTTCAATGTAAAAATAAACTTTCAAACTTAGTGCTCTCTAGTAAACAATCGTCCAAATTTTTACTTCTCCATTGACATATCTGTGATGGGATTACAGTCCCCAGTCAGTCATGCTCTATATAGTATTATTGTATGTATATGTACAGTACGGTAATGTAATGGGGCTTCTTCAAAGAAGCAGTGAACGGCAGGGCAGTGGAGTTGTCCTACTGCTGGACTGACACACTGACACTGTAAAGGATCACAGTTCATGCATGAACTCTGACAGTATCGCAGCAACTAATCCAGCAGCAGCACTTTGAGCACACTGAGGACACACATTAAATCCCTCTCCACTTTTCTAACTGCAGTTTGGAATATGCATATATTAACATTGCTAAGCACATGAGACAGAGTTCATATTTGTCTCCCTAATTTGAGTATTTGTATGTTAAATATATGCCTGAAAAAAAGGACTAGTCTGAGGCAGGCAGCATGAATAGACAATGTGTAAATGCCAGCCAAGCCCATTATTTGAAATGTCACATGCATTTCACATTTCCTCTGATCATTATGCTGCTTTCACATCATTTCGTATAGACCTTCGCTATGAGCAACCGAGTGGGACAAACCGTTGTATCAGCCTCTCAGTTTGGATTCCAAGTCAGAGATATCAGCAATAATATATCCCACGCGGCAGAAACAACTGTGTCAATAAATCTGTGGCAAAGTGGCTACAAATCCACCATCACTGGCAGTTAACCTACATCTGAATAAAATCCAGTGTTAACACCATCCATCTTATTTTATAGGAAGCTTTATACTATTAATGTGTATGTGGTTATTGACAGCATTGTCTTACAGGAGGTTCTCCCATTTTTCCGACTTTGCATTAATCCAGCATTAGCAGTTCAGTCCAGAAAAAACATTTTAACAACGTACATATCGAAACAGCAGAGAACTTAAACTTCTCATAAACATGTTTAAGTTCTCTGCTGATGATCTTAGTGTTACTCTGCTGTAAATGGCCATGCAGATAAGATACGTTCCGCTGCTCATCGATTTAATTATACAATATATTGCTTTACTGCCGTGTTTAGCAGTCACTGTGATTAATCATATCTGCATTGACAACAAGCAAAGCCAATTTGGGTGAAGAATTCGGTCACTTTGTCTGTTTTTCTGAAACATGTCAGAGGCATTACTGTGTTAGTTGACAACTGCATTTGACTGTTAAGAGTATTGTTTATGCTGGGAATTAAGAGGGACTGTTCAAATGTTCCTGACACAGCAGATACTGACATGATAACATTGTTTTCTTTATATGACATAACACTTCAGGTAAGTCCTCTTCAGGGGAACTAAAAAGTCACTAAAATACTGTAGAAAGCTCTTTGAACAGGAGTAAAGACATTACAGATACAGTATATATCACTGCAACCCAGGTTATGTTACGCTGCCTTTGGTTATCTAATGTAAAGCATTGTTAGATTAAGTATGTTTTTTCTTTTTTTTTTAAAGAGCTGCATACATGGACCTTACCTTTTCTGGAGCTATTTCCTGTCTGCTCAGGGAGTTTGTCCTCCTGGACTGGAGGTTGTGTCTGTCCATTCGATCCGTGCCCTAATCCATCGGAGGACGCCTGGCTCTGGCTCTGGGCTGGTATGGGTCTCTGGACCAGGTTTCCCTCACTGCCTGCCCTCATCAGCCTTTCTCCAATCCGCAGCATGCATGAGCGATTACTCTGCGGATCCTTTCTCGAGCTGGGGCTCTTAGACCCCGCTGATCCGGGTCGACCCAGGCGTGGGGAGGACTTGGACATCTTCCCTGCTGGGCTGAGCAGAGCACTGGTTAGATACTCCAGGGTTAGTCTGGGTCCCTCGTTCCCTAGTTCCTCTTTTCTTCTCTGTGTGCTTCTTCTGCTTCTTATTTCTCCTCCTCCTGCTGCTGCTGCTCTTCTTTCTGTCCCTTTTTGTTTCTTGCTTGCTTCTCTTTTGTCTCTTATTTCTTCCTCTTATGTATTGAGGAGTATTGAAGAATTATTTTGCATCTTTCAGGTTTTGTCATCCAACTGGTAAGAGTTTTTTAAGAGTCCTTGCAGTTATCGTCTTCTTCTATCTCCTGCCCCTGTTTCAGTGTGTGGATGTTCTTCTTCTGAAGTGTGTGTGTGTGTGTGATGGTATCTTAGTTTTGTCAAGTTGTCTCTTTTTTTCTTTCGTCAAGTTTGTCTCTTTAGTCTTTCTTCTAACCTCTTAATGTCCTGTGCTCATCTATTATTTCTGCCTTACATTGTACAATGCTGTTCTCCAGTCAGTCTTTCTCTTTCCTTTTGTCCTTTCTTCTTCGTCCCTTTCCAGACCGTGGTACCTCTGTACCACAGGACTGTCCCTACGTTTGCGGCAGTGATCAGTATTCACTGTATTATTCCCTGTCTTTCTCCCACTGCCTCTCTGTCAGCAGTAAGCTCCCTCTGTGCCTAAACTCCTCTGGGAGAGCTCTCCGTCTCACTACACACACACACACACACACACACACACACACACACACACACACACACACACACACACACTCTCTCTCTCTCTCTCTCTCTCTCTCTCTCTGTCTCTGCCACCTCCTTCATTTCTATCCCTCTCTTTCCCATCCAACTTTGAAATCATCGTTTCCTTTTTTAATTCCCCCTCTGCACTCTTTCACCTCTCTTGACTCAGTTGTAAACGTCATTTTCTCTTACCAGTGTATCGCCATGTGTATAACAATCCCGCCAATCGGTCCCCAAACGTCCCAGTTATGGCGCTTTTCCATTACATGGTACCTGCTCGCCTCGACTCTACTCGCCTTTTTTTGTTTTCCATTACGAAAAAAAGTACCTGGTACCTGCTAACAGGTACTTTTTTTAGTACCTCCTCAGTCGAGGTTCCAAGCGAGCTGAGGCGAGCCGAAAAGGTGACATGAAAGCGACAGACGGGGGTGTCCTGAACAAACCCGCTATTTTTAAACAGTTTAGCCACCTGTTTGTTTTTTTGCTGCCTCCAGCTTCTTCTGAAATAAAATGTGTCTTCTGGCAACAACACACACCTTCGACGTTCTGTGTGTGTGTCGCGTTAGGTCACGGCAGTTTACTACGGCGCCGCTTGTTTTACAGTTCTGCGGAGGCTCCAGTCCAGGCAGAGCTTTCGCCGCATCCTACGTACACACACACATGCTGGCTCAACGCACACACCAGCTGACAAATGTATACAACAGGCCACATATTACATAGGCTACGGTGAAAGCTCTGCGTAGAGCCTCCACAGAACTATAAAACAAGCTCAAGTGGTCTGATGTTTATAATTGTGCGCTGGTGTGTGCGTCGAGCCGGCAAGACGACCAGCCACACTGAGGCGGTACTAAAATCTGCAATGGAAAACGGACGCACAGTGTGTCGAGTCGAGGCGAGGCGAGGCGAGTAGAGTCGAGGCGAGTCGAGCAGGTACCATGTGATGGAAAAACACCATTAGAGAGTAAATGCCGTAAACATATTCCGTGTAAATCTTTACAATCATTCGCCTGGAAGAACCAAGCAGACCTGCCTTATTGCACAATCCAAATTTTCTTGAAAACTTGCCATTTTCAGCATGTGGTTTGCTAGATCGAAGTTTGTTGTTGTTTTCCGAAGGGATTTTGAGAAAGGCAACACACAGAGAGTGGAAGGTGAGAAGCCTGGGTCAGAAACTGTCAATTTTGCTTTCATCCGGACACCATTTTCTACTTCCTTCCATTCCTCTCTCATTCCTCATTGTCCAATAAGTGATCTTGGTGTTGCCTGGCTGTTGCAGAACGTTGAGAACACAGTTTATAAAAGTTGCAGTTTACTGCTGTGTATTTACATCTATAATTATGGTGTACAAGTTGTTTACATTTGGATTATGCCTTTAAATTGTGTGAGCAAGATTCTTACATTGCGCAAACAATGTGTGTATCCTGTGTGAGAATGTCACCAATAAGAACACTATGTTCAGAAATGTGTTAGAAGTGATAAGTTCAGATTCAAGTGATCACTTGAATTCAAGTTTAACCTGGGTGACCTGACAATGGAGGAGTTGCTATTTTTAAAGTTTCACTCCTGATTCACAACCACATGCAGTCTGGAATAAAATACAAAGCTAAAATGCTACATCTGACTCCCGTGTTGTTTGTATGGAGTTTGACTGGCTGTCTAGTTGAAGTTACAACACTTTGGGGAGGACAATAGAACAAAAAGATTGAAGTTGGTAGTTCAGACACAAAGGTTGGAGCCTAACAAGGTTGATTTGCGTGTGGTACGTGATCCTGCGATTCTCACGGAGCTGCCATGCAAGGTAAGTGACATTTACCCACCCAGTGAAAAATATCAGTACAAGCCTTGCAAATGTATGCATGAATGGCTGTGTCTCAAACCGCCTACTTGCACACTTCAAACACTTAGTTTTAAGTATATAGTATAGATAAAGCAGAAAGTCAGTGCACTGAAAGTACCCGGATGACCCCCTAAAAACGGCAAAAAGTTCAGTGTGGAACGATGGACACTACGCGCACTAAATGGGCGCCATCTTGACTATAAAGCGGAAAGGGGAGGGACTAGGGACGTCGACCGGCAGCTGATTGGACGAGCGTGTCACGTGGGTCTGGCTTCTCCCGGATTTCACAACCGAGCATAATGGCGGCTTGTTCAGAATACAATCTCGTATTTTACGAAAACAGTTCACCCAAATGTGTTTCTGAAAACATTTTAAGTGAGAAATAGGCCATACAGTTGCTGAATCTGTCCATTTTTTTGATCGACAAAGGTCAGTTTAATAGATTTTCGTCAGATTTTGAGAGGCGACGAGCCGAGCCAACCGCTCATCATTTCTGATAAGTGTTTTAACATAAGTGTTACTTTTGGGACAATACCAACCATCGAAAGTGAGCACTACGGCAGTAAGTGGTCAGTGCACATTAGCAGTGTACTGACGGAAGTATGCTGAATAAGACACAGCCAAAGTGTGTGAAGCCCCCCCCCTGTGAATTGAATTTTTAAAACTGTGCCCTCTGTGTTGTAAAGCTTCAAAACCCATGTGCACAGATTACAAAACCAAGGGCACAGTTAACTGATTTAGGCATGGCTCTTATGTTTTTCTCAGCTCTGACTCTTACTAAACTTTTATTTAAAAAGTAACATAAAGAAACGTTAACATTAATGTCATAAACAATTGTGGTCAAAAGATTATATTTTTACCATGGCTTCAGCTGCCCAAACATTTTACGGAGACCCACATTACCTGCCTTTAATAGCTAAAGCGGGGCTGTCCATGACACCATGTGCACCAAGTTTCTATAACAGAAACATCCATTTATTAAATTACAACCCAAAGCTACAATTAAAAAACACATTAAACCTGATTTGAATACCAAAATACATGCTCAAAATATTAACATAAAAACTAAGTTAAACCTTTCCTTTTAATGGTTAAAGCTTTAGTGCGTAACTTTTTATAGCGTTGGTTACATTCAAGCCATTGCCAAATGAGTTAATACAAAGCTAATTTAGACTATGAGCTCCACACAACTCTCTCTGTATTTCTCAGTATAGCTATGTTCAGAAGATTGTGTTGTCCGACGACTTTTGCATGCAGGAAATCAAGTGAAAACCCTCCGTGTCCTCCTTTGTTACAAGCAACTGCGTGGAGGAGGGGTGGGGGTGGGGTGCGATCACTGAAGGCTTGTATCATGTGGACGCGCTGACAGTTCTGTTGTCATTACTTAGAATTCCTCATGGGGGCAACAGAAACTACGCACTATAGCTTTAAGCTTTGTGATGGAGCATTTCACCTCAAAGACATGTAATGGAGGCTATTCACACACAGACACATAATGGAAATTTCTACCTCACAGACAGGTGTGATGGAGGCTCCTTACACACAGACTCCAGTGACTGCATCTGCCCAACGTGCTTCACCTGCCAGAGATGTATGAGTTTGACTAGCCGCACTCTCCAACAACAGCGTTCACAGTGGTCAACTCCCCTGCTGCATTGTCTGAAACCCAAACAACGGAGTCCAACCACTTGGCCTTGTCCGGAGTACTCAATTTCGGTGGTGGAGCTTCTTGATCCCCATACTTTCTCAGAACAGCTTCAGCAGCTCTCCTCTCTAAACACAAAAACCTCCACTTCACTACATTTCAATCAAGGTCAGCTTCGCAAGTCTCAAGTTTGAAGAAAGCAACACAGCAACAAAATATTTTATTTTTTAACGTACCTAAAAAATGTCCCATCTCAAAAACATACATCAGTTCAACTATACACTGCATTTGTAATATTTACAGGTTCACTTGTTTCTTTTTGCTTTAACCAGAGAAATACAGTGTGCAGCAGGAAGAGATACGCTTATGAATATTCAGGACTTAGTGGGCTAAAAGTTTTGGTGTGTTGGTGTCCCTGTCCTCAGCAGTAGCCTATATATCTCTGCTTCTACAAACTGGGAAAGTGCTGACTGTTGTCTACTGTTGGTAATATTGAAGTGTAGTGTTTTAACACAATAAAGCAAGCAGTGTTTTACAAAGAATAAAACATTTTTAAATGCCTAAGTCTTTATCCTCAAACGGAACTAAGTTTGAAATAAATGTACCAGACTTCTAGATCGCTGTATGTCCTTGGCCTCACTCTGTTGGTAAAATACAGTTACACAAACTGAGGGGGTAAATGAAATAAGGGAGCCATCTAGTGTTGAAATGTAGCATGCATTTGTCTCTAAGTAATGTAGAAAGGGTGGTCCTCACTTTGAATGCACATTTACTCGGTCCTCATCTTGCTGCCGTTACAGGAGCGTGTTTGTTTGTGTGTGTGTTTTTGTTTAAGCATGTAAAACTACTCTGTTAAAGTTAGAGACTGACGCCAGAAGAGCAGAGCCATGGTGGGCAGAGTAGATGTAATAACGTTGCTTGTGAAACAATGCCTGGAAAATGTATTAAATGAGCTGGTTTGACCATGCAGATGGGAGAAGTATTCACTAGTTCAGAACACATGACATTCTTGTATTTACTTTCTTGCTCCCACCCAGACACATCTGACAAATCATGTGGTTTGTAGCGATGCTACATGTGATGCTGTGTTAAAGGATCGAAACTAACTGGGAAAAAAAGGCCGGTATATGTAATGCAGCGCTAATGAGTAAATGTGAAAACAGGTGAGAGAGTAGGCAGGGAAGGCCAGGTAATTGCAGGGCTGTTGAGGAAAGTGGGAACAGGTGTGTAGATGTCAGGTGACTAGAACTGGTAAAAACTGACCAGACATTAATGTCAATCAATTAATTATTAATGTGTATCTTAACTCTTTACTTTTTTCTACCTGGCCTTTCAGGTATTTTCCATTAATAACCCATAAAGGGACTCTTAAGTTTTTCTCTTTCACATACCTGGATTTCACAAGGTAAACTTTGACATTGAAAATTACACTTTTTCCTCATAAGAATTGGTTGCATCAACATATTTAACTACTTTATTGTATATAATTTTTTTTTTTTAACTGATCAGATTTCACAATCCTAGCCGCAGGTTTTGAACATCAATCACCATTGGAACATGTAGTTATGATTGTTTTTTAGCTGATAAATGCAGAAAAGAAACATCCTCCCTTTGAGTATACGTGCAGGGTTATTTCAAAGAAAATCATTGCTCATTTTGTTGCATAACAACTATTGAAGATAAACTTAACCTTTTCGTTCTGACTCCAGTGATGATAGTATACCGATTGTCTGAATCCGCCCTTTGTATGGGGGCAGGTATAAAAACCTGATACATACTGCCTGTCATCACATGAGGTTGAACCAGCATTCCTCACACAGGCTGCTTGCACAATTTGCAGTGACAAGCAGTGCATTCATAGTCTTTGGGTTGGAAAACTCCAGGAACCAAGGGTAGCATCTTTATTACATCTTTAATAATCATTTTTTTTTCTAAGGCTGTTGACTTAAATGAAGCAGGCAACAGTTAGTTAATCACAGTTCCTGTCAGTGTGATCTGTGTGGACCTTCAGTAGCATTTAGTGAGCCTCCTGAGGTGAGTGATCTTCCTCTCATCTTCATCATCAACAACATCATGACCATTAGCATCGCTCTGATCTGGGCAGTAGTGGTGGGATTCTGCTGCCTTTTAATGGCTTGCTGTGGGAATACGACGCAGGTAAGACTACACATAGGACACGTAGGATGCAATTTATTAGTCATTCTTTGTAGTTTAAGTTCCTATAATTTACATACACAGTGTGTCTGAAACATTTAACATTAATAGGAATCTCCTTTATTTAAACCAACATGTTTTTTTCCACACTATACATGATGCATGTGGACACTTATGTAACCATTGTTATGTAGCCACTGTGAATGACATACGTATGTATGCAGTGTGCGCTAATCAAACAAAAGCTTTTATACAGATGCTTCGAACATCAACAAGAAGTGACGTCACCCAACATAGCTTAGAGCACCTTAAGTTAAATTTTTCATTTTTACATTTGTGAATCAAAAGCATTCCAAAAAAGTCAGTGCTCAACTGCTGTGGTCAAACTGTAGTCAGATTAACTAAATCGGAGATGAGTTTCTAATGTAATTAAAGCTGCAAGCAGCGATGGACGGGCCCTCGCTCCTCTGCGCGCGTTGGGGTTACCGGCGGTCGCCGCTCCTTTCGACCGTGCATTTGCGCAGCACTCAGACACCGCAAATCGTCACCAATGAAAAGGGAACTCCCTGCTGCGTTCAATGATACCTCACACAATGGTCAACCTTAAATCGTTCAAATGGTATGAAAGGGGGCGTGGCTTAAGCATAGGGGGCGGGCCAAACCATCACCAATGAAGAAGGAACTCTCTGCTGAGTTCATTGATACCTCACACAATGGTCAACCTTAAATCGTTCAAATGGTATGAAAGGGGGCGTGGCTTAAGCATAGGGGGCGGGCCAAACCATCACCAATGAAGAAGGAACTCTCTGCTGAGTTCAATGACACCTCACACAAGACTACCTTAGATGGATCAGCATTCATGAAAGGGGGCGTGGCTTAAGCATAGGGGGCGGGCCAAACCATCACCAATGAAGAAGGAACTCTCTGCTGAGTTCAATGACACCTCACACAAGACTCTACGCCATACAGTTCATTAGCTGTGAAATTGGGCGTGGCTTACGCATAGGGGGCGGGCCAAACCATCACCAATGAAGAAGCAACTCTCTGCTGAGTTCAATGACACCTCACACAAGACTCTACCTTAAACGGTTCAAATGTTATGAAAGGGGGCGTGGCCTGAGTAATTGGGCATGGTTATATTATAGGGGCTGGCTCAGTATCACATGTAGACCACACATTCTAAGTTTCATGTAAATCGGATGATGTTTGTCATATAAGGCGCATTTCCTGTTGCCAGCAGGGGGCGCTATGACCAAAAGTCAAATTTGGCCTGTAGGTGCCCTCAGGTCTGGACCCTTGTCAATCGTGAGAATTTTCGGGCAGATACGACAACGTACACTCAAGTTACAACAACTTCTTTGTTTATCGCTAAACACTCAAAATGGCCGCCACGCCACGCCCACAACGTCAGACGAAAAGTTTTTCTTTTAATAACTTTTCATCTTTAAGGTGTTGGGATGATACAGACCAAGTTTGAAGTACATCGGATGAAATCTCTAGGAGGAGTTCGTTAAAGTATAGCACCTTGACTTTTAGGCCTACTTCCTGTTGCCACTAGAGGGCGCTATGACTTTAAGTAAATATCGGCCTTTATTTGTCCTCAGGGTTGGACTCTTATGAATCCTGAAAAGTTCCGAGCGAATTGGACAATGTACACTCAAGTTACACCCACTTCCTGTTTTGGTGGCGAAACACACAAAATGGCCGCACCGCCACGGCCACGCCCTATGACGAAATTTTTTTCTTTAAACAACTTTTCATCTTTAACTTCTTAAGATGGTACAGACCAAATTTGAAGTTGATCGGATGAAATCTCTAGGAGGAGTTCGTTATAGTACGACATGTAGAAATGGCCAAAATCGCACTAATTTCGAACATTCAATTCAAAATGGCGGACTTCCTGTTGGGTTTAGGATATGGCTCCAATGACGTGTTTTGTACATCTTGATATGTTACATATGTGTACCAACTTTCGTGAGTCTATGTTAAACGCACTGCAGGGGCTCAATTTTTTTTAACTTTGTAGGGGGCGCTAGCGAGCCATTTTTGTGCGCCTATTCCCGAAACCCTTAAAGTACGTAAATTTTCACTTGATGCGACCGCCAATTTCGGTGAGTTTTTGAATATGTTAAGCCCCTCAAAAAGCCAATTCATTTGGTGTAATAATAATTCCTTCAGTTCCAATAGGGCCTTCGCCGCTGTCGGCACTCGGGCCCTAAAAAAATATGTTACAAAGAGTTTTGTTTACAAGAGTGTCATAATGACAATCAGGCTGGCTGGTATAACAACTAAGGGCTAGATTACCAACTGGGCAAAGCAGGCAAATGCCAAGTGGCCCCCAGCAAATTGTGTTTTTACTAAAATTTGTGATGCTATTATGTAATTCTGTTGATTGTATGAAAAATCATATGAAGCATGCATTTGCTGTTTTTCAAACTGAAATATAGTTTGGTGTATGTTTCTCTATTGCCTAGTCTGGATCAAGTACATGGATAAAGCCAGATGTCAGGCTTTGCCCCTCTCCTTCTGCTCTGTGTGTTACCCTTCGCTTCAGGATGCAACAACAAACTTACTAGCAACTAGCAAGCCACATACTGAAAAGGACTAATTGGAAAGACTTTGGATCGAACAATAAGGTAGGCCTGCTTGGTTCTTTCAGGGAATGATTGTAAAGATTTACAAAAAAATGTTTACAGCATTTACTATGTAACTGGAACGTTTTAGGATGGATTAAGTACACACGGCAGTAAGAGCAAATTACA
Organism: Sander lucioperca; assembly: GCF_008315115.2. Taxonomy (NCBI): domain Eukaryota; kingdom Metazoa; phylum Chordata; class Actinopteri; order Perciformes; family Percidae; genus Sander; species Sander lucioperca. The sequence continues at coordinate 23,628,885 of NC_050181.1, forward strand.
TTTAACCATGTATCCAGCTAATTTAAATAGCTCATGTTACTGTATTGTGTGAAAAATTAATATTGTACGTGGTGTTTTCTTTTGCGGCGTGCACATTTTCCACCAAAACACGTTCCTTCCAGAGCCACCTTCGCTGTGATTGGTTTAAAGAAATGCATACAAAGCTTGTCTTTCTCCTATCCCAGGGACCTTACTCTGTAGCACTGTGGAGATAAGTCTGGCAATGCAAGACTACTTATTGCTAAAAGTGTGCCTTTTGTTTCTAACAATGCCTTGGAAAATACAAACTGAAACAACTATAAATCCCTGCCCTGCAGTGTTAAGGCATTTGTCCTATCAACAACAGAGTAATGTGACAAAAACAGAACTAACACAAATGAGGAAGACGTAACTGAATGACACATACTCACACTCAGAGTTCAGGGGAAGGAGGGGCAAAAGAGTGGGCATGACAAAGCAACTGATTTCCTTGTTTACGATTAAGTAGCTCAGAGCACTTGGTGAACTGCATACAACATGAGTCTCTGTGTTTGAGGATTTAAAACAAATTCATCAGGATCATCAGGCTTTTCTCCTCCAACATTTCTTTAACTTATACAGGTAAAGTCAATTGTATTAAATTATATTTATTTAGTGCCATAGCACACCCATGAACTGTACTGGCACTAAAATATAATATGTACTGTTAAAACATTTACATGAAGTCTGCCATGAAAAAAATATGTTTATCAAGTATACCAATGATCCGATTTATGTTTTAAAGATTGTAAAATAATGGTGTATTGTGTAGTAGATACGTAGTAATGTTACTTTCACTTTTTGTTCTCAGTGTATTGCCATGTCAGGTACCAGCTGTCTGTTGTCTGAGGAGCAGTTTTTGTGCTGCATCTGTCTGGATGTTTTCACTTATCCAGTCACTATACCATGTGGACACAACTTCTGCAAAAACTGTATCACACAGCACTGGACTATTAACAGTTTTCAGTGCCAGTGTCCCATGTGTAAAAAACAATTTAAAACACGACCTGAGCTGTCTGTCAACACTTTCATAAATGAGATGGCTGCTGAGTTCAGGCAATCAGCTGGAAAGAAAAGCAGCGGGGAAGTTGCCAAACCAGGGGAAGTCCCCTGTGACTTCTGCACTGGAACCAAACTGAAGGCTGTGATGTCATGCTTAACGTGTCGCGCCTCCTACTGCAGTGCTCATCTAAATCCTCATATGACACCTGGCCCACTGAAAAGACATTCCCTGACTCATCCTGTGGAGAACATGGAGGCCAGGGTGTGTACGCAGCACAATAAAACACTGGAGCTGTTCTGTAAGACTGACCAGACGTGTGTATGCTCGGACTGCACTGTTTCAGAACACATGGCACACAATATTGCTTCTCTGAAAGACGAATATGAAGCAAAGAAGGCTGACCTGGAGCAGGAAGAGGCTGAAATCCAGCAGATGATTCAGAACAGAGAGCTCAAGATCCAGAAAAACGAACGGTTAAAAATGCACAGTGAGAAAGATGCAGAGAGAGAGATCGCAGACGGCGTTCGTACCTTCACCGCTCTGATCCAGAAGGCCGAGAGAGACTTGAACGAGCTTATTGAGACGATTCAAGAGAGGCAGAAGACGACAGAAGAACAGGCCGACGGCTTTATCAAAGAACTGGAACAAGAAATTCATGCACTTAGGAAGAGAACGGCTGAGGTGCAGCAGCTCTCGCGTATTCAAGACCATCTTCACTTCCTCCAGAGTTTCACATCCATGGACGCTGCTCTGTGCACCAAGAACTGGACAGAAGTCAGCATCCGTCCGCCGTCATACGAGGGGACTGTGTTGAACGCTGTGGCTGAGCTGGAGGAGGTGATCAGCACAGAGAAGAAGCAGCTGCTTCATGGGGCCAGGCTGAAGAGGGTCCAGCATTACGCTGCGGATGTGATTCTTGAACACCGCACAGCTAATCCCTGGCTCATCCTGTCCGATGATGGGAAACAAGTCATGTGTGGTGAGGTGAGGAGGGACCTACCAGACAACCCGGAGAGATTTTCTCTTTACGTCATCGTCTTGGCGCGGCAGAGCATCTCCTTTGGAAGATTTTACTACGAGGTTCAGGTTACAGGGAAGACTGACTGGACTCTGGGAGTGGTCAAAGTGTCAGTGGACAGGAAGGGAACAATCCCACTAAGCCCTTTGAGTGGCTACTGGGCTGTGGCTTTGAGGAACGGAAACGATTACCTCACTCTTTCTACCCCCGTTGTCAGCCTCAGTCTAAACTCGAGGCCTCAGAAGGTGGGGGTGTTTGTGAGCTACGAGGAGGGTCTGGTCTCCTTTTATGATGTGGATGCTGCAGTTCATCTCTACTCCTTCACCGACTGCTGCTTCACCGAGGCGCTCTGTCCCTTCTTCAGTCCGGGTCTTCATCACGGTGGCACGAACTCCACCCCTCTGACGATTTCACCTGTCAGCCCCACCGATTTGATCTGATCAGTCATTTAGAAAAAAAAAAAAATGATTTCATGTGTCATCAAAGGATCAAAGTGGCATAAACAGACAAGAAAACAGAACCAAAATTCACAATCCTCTTTTTAAAATTGTTACGGTGAAGGCGCAAACAATACTCACTCATTCAGCAGGCTACGGGAGTCATGTTTTCGTTTAATATTCACTTTGAGTTGGTCTGTTATGGGGGGTGGAGGAGTCTATTTTTTAGGATAGCAAGGAATTGCCCTTTTAAATGTTTCTTGGCCTGGATTTATATTTTATTCCATTCTCCATGCTGTCTCTGTGTGACAGCTTAGCAGGACCACTATGTCAGTTTTGAGGAACAGGATACATGTGGATCTTAGTTTTTGGTGATTATATGTCTCTGCAGAGAGTATCAGTTTTCTGTAGCCATCGGCATCTTCTCTTTATTCTGCAGAAATAACAACTACTGTTAAAGATGCTCTAAGCGATGTCACACGTTTTTTAGGCTACAACATTTTTTTGTCACATACAGCAAACATCTCCTCACTATCCGCTAGCTGCCTGTCCTCTGAACACACTGTAAAAAAACGCGTTCTCTGTAGACAGCCCAGGCTCCACAAACTGCAGCAATAACAAACTGTGCCAACCTGCACCACCAAACATAACAAACAGTGTTCCAGGCAATAACTGACAAGAAGGATTTGGGGGTAGGGGTTGGGGGGTTAGTGCGCGGAAGAGAGGGGAAGGGGACGGGATGAAGAGGAGGGAGGGGCGAGCTAGCCTCCGTTTTGTTTGACAATACTTAGAACATCAACAAGAAGTGACGTCACCCAACAGAGCTTAGAGCACCTTAAGTTAAATTTTTCATACATTGTTACTAGGGGTAACGTTACTTTACTGTTTTTAATCAATGATTAACCCTAAATATTTCCAGATACGGTACGGATACGGGTTACAGCAAAACAGAGCGAAAGCAGAAAATGCAGAAAATCCATGTTATGTACTTCTTTACAAATAAAATAAATATCAGACTGACTGGCTGACATGTGATGCGTAATATTTTTAGAAAATGAATTTTTTGAAATGTCTCATGATATATATATATGTATATATATATATATATATATATATATATATATATATAGATGCACAGCTGGATCCGGAAGAGTCTGGTCTGCTGCTGCTCTGGGCTTTAATACAACACGCAGAGTTTTGACAGAATAATGATGCTGATCTTTGACATGGAGAGCTATGATTAGTATAAGGGGCCACTGTAAAAAAAAAACAGTTGAGAAAGTAATGTTATAAGAATAATTGGTAACACTTTACTCGAAGGTATCTACATAAGAGTGACATGACACTGTCATGACACGTAAACGTTTATGACATAACGCTTAAGTGTTTCATTCACACCAGTGGTCCTCTTGTGCCCGTGCCCCTCGCAGCGCCCATCCTGGGCGTTGCGTTTTAACCCAAACCTAACCCTAACCATAACTTGTCATGACAAAAAACGAATGACACTTACTAAAAGAAGCGTTGTTTAATGTCATAAACGTTTATGACATGGTCTTGTTTATGACACGTTCATGACAGTGTCATGTCACTCTTATGTAGATACCTTCAAGTAAAGTGTAACCGAATAATTGGTAAGACTAGTTGTAATTTTGTAAAAAGTCACAATATTTAAAAAAAGTCATATTTCGAGAATTAAGTGTAATGAAACTGGGATACTACATAATGTGATTATTGTTATCCTGTTCATCAAATGTCCTTAGTAGAACATTCTTACCTGCTGAACTCTGGTCAAGTTGCAGACATTTGTCTGTGTACATTTGATCTGAAGACACTGTCACACCCTCATAACTACGGTCTCCAAGTGTAAGAATACATCAGCTTGGCATCAAAACCAGTCTAACGTGGCAGAAGCCCAATTTGTATCAGGATAATTACACAGCAGATGATACAGTTCTACTGTCAGTCAGTGGTGGAAGAAGTATCCAGATCTTTTACTTTAGTAAAAGTACTAATAGCACACCGAATAAAAGCTGTTTTTACAAGTAAAAGTAATGCATTGAAAATGTTACTTAAGCAAAAGTACGTAAGTATCAACAGGAAAATGTACTTAAAGTATTACAAATTAAAAGTGCTCAATGCAGAAAAATCCTCACATTTTAGAAACTGGAAAGAAAAAAAGCTTAAAGTGTCAAAAGAGCGTTTAAAGTATCAAAAGGTTGAAAGTGTCAAGAAAAAGCTCAAAAACAAAAAATCCTCACATTTTAGAAACTGGAAACAATCAAAACAGTTCTTGCAATTAACCAAGTGTTTAATCGGCTAATCATTTCAGCTGGACGTGTAGGCCTATAATATATTGTTGGGTAGTTTAATTTATAATAGTAGTAACTAAAGCTGTCGGATTAAAGTAGCGGAGTAAAAAGTACAATATTTCTCTCTGAAATGTAGTAGATGTAGAAAGTAGAATGGAAAGAAAAGGCTCAAGTAAAGTACACATACCTCAACATTTGTACCTAAGTACAGTACAAGTGTACTTAGTTACATTCCACCACTGCTGTCAGTCCACTACACTAATCATGATTCTCATGCAGGCAGACACACAAGATGTTCAAGAGATTTGTTGGACACTGCCACAGTTTTCTTTTCCTGCTGTAGATCACCTTGCTTCTTATGCTGAAGTATACCTGAAACATGTTGACATAAGACCATGTGATCCTGTTTCTTAGTAGTTGCTGCCATCTTGTGGCTGCAGACACCTACAGCTGCAGTAGAACAACATGGTTACATTTGCATTCAACCAAAATGAAAAGCAGCTTTTGTTCGTCTACTGCGGATGTGAATTTGCACCAGGGGATCGATCTATCCATTGATCTGAGAGGCCCTGCAATTTTGTTTTATACGAGGCTATATGTCTCCACTACTGTAAAAAAAAAAAAAAAAAAATCAATAGTGTGGATAAAACGACTTAAGACAGCCCCTTATGCCATATCACGATATCCAAAATGAAGCCTCATATTGCCCAGCCCTAATGGTAGGGCATCCACACCATCAGCCAATGGGTGAAGAAGAAGCCGGTAGTCGATGTCCGGTTGGTACTGCCGACGGCGCCTACAACAGAAAATGACGAAAATCCATGTTATGTTCTTGTTTACAAATGAAGTAAATGTCAGACTAACTGACTGCTACGTGATGTGCATTCTTCTTTGAAAAACAATCAGTTTTATGATATGCCTCAGGGTATATTGTCTCTAGAAGTGTATTATTCAACTTTTGTTCTTGTTAAAGGAGGAAATGAAAATCACAATACTCAATACTATTGAATCGCAATAAATGAAAATTGCAATACAAATCCAATCGGCACCCATGTATCGTGAAAGAAGAAAAGCATATTCACCTCTGGTCCTGCACAGGCGGGATGAGGGGGTGTCTTGCTCATCTCACCTGGCTGGCAACCAGAACGAAGCTGCAGCTCCAGAACTGAACTGAGTTATTTGTAACTTACTAACAAGCGAGGATTGAGAAACGGTCAAATGAAGGGAATTGGGATGTTGCACAGAGAGAAACAGACTAAGTTGGACTTGCTTTGTAAAACAGGCCCAAGAAAACAGAAGTGAATTAATTGATGAATGAACACTCCTATCAGATGCACACCCACATATACATATATCATTTGTAATGAGAACGTTATGGTAGCTCTGGTTTGTGCCTTTGTTCCTTTTTAAATTGTGAAAACTGAGCAAAATGAAACCCCAGGAGATGCTGGTTGAAAGTGTTGATGAGGATCATTAGTGGCTCCATTTACTGTGTCTGGCAAGGGAACACTGGCTTTTTGCAATCCCATTTGTAAGTGCGATGGTTAAAGCTGGTATTTGCAGTTTACCCTGAGATGCCCTTTAAATGCTGTCTTCACTCAGAACCCCAATTACATTTGCGATGAATTATTAATATATTTTAGCCCTGCTATTACACCAGCCATGCTGAGCCCTCAGTTTGAGGTCTTTGTTGTTTTTAAAGACCGTAAGGACATCAATACACCTATTTACTTCTTGAATAAAAAAAACAGCACACCCAAGGATGGTGTTCATAATTGGTTGTGTGATGCTCGAACCTTTTTTTTCGCCTTTATCTAAGGAAGTGTAAACCAGCAACCCCCTAAAAATAGGCAAGCGAGCATTCTCCGCTAAACGTGAGATAAAAGAAAATGCTGCATGAAGCCAAATCAATGAAAAGCTGATGCGGTCATTTTTCATGCTTAACATGCACCAAACATATGTAAAAAAGGCTGAATATTGCCGTGTTAAATAGCTCAGCTAATTCAAAATAACAACCCCGTAATAGAAACTGTATTAATCATTGGAAAAGCTTAACAAAAGACTTACAGTGATTTATGTATGTCTTTTATTGGACCTCCAGCGATGAGATATGTAGGTACACCGACAGGCAAACTGTTTCCTAGGCAGATTTTCATATCCCTCAATGCAAAAGCTGCACTCTGTGGTGTTTGAAGCCAGTAATTACAAGTAAAATACTCCTGTGGCCCTAATTAAAACACTTTTTAGGCTCTTTGTGTGAGGTATTTCTTTCCCTGTTAATTCCAGTGGAGCACTGGAAAAGAAAGAGAAATGGAAAAAAGCAAGTAGAAGAGTGTTTGTTTTGTTTTGGTTGTTTTTTTGTCAGAGAAAAGACATTAATCACAATACGTAATGAGAATCCCCAAATGGCCATCTGCTGCATCAGACCTAATAATAGAAACCAAGTCAAAACTTTGGCACTTATCAAGGACATATGGATCCAAAACCAATCAAAGCACATGATCAAACCATTTTCTGAAATCATTGATCTTTTTATTCACCAATAAAAATATACACCAGGGAAAATAGGCTTCATTTCCTCCATCTTCCTGATTATTCCTCAGTCAACTTAGTCATTCATTTCCACTCTGAAAACATCTGAAAAGGTACAGTCCTTTCATTGATTTTAACCCACTGAAAATATGCATACTGAAATAATTTCCATAGATTCACAGAAGTCAGCCAGGTTAAGAAAGAGGAGGGAGGTCTTGCAGTTGGCATTAAATGATTATAAACTTCACTTGACAGCTATGTTTCCATCCAATTGTCGATCGAATGATCTGAAGTTTGCTAAAAACAAAGTGTGTTTCAATCCATTTAAAGTGAATAAATACTTATGCATAACGACGTCACATGCTGTTTTGTGATCAAATTGGTATATCGAATTGATTTGAGACATTTTAAGGTGTTTCCATTCATTTTCGCACTGATTCGCTCAACATTCAAGCAAACATCTGCGAACAAAGTTTTGCTAGCCAAACTGGATCGCGCCGTCTACCTACAAATGGTTCATATTGGACAAGTTGTAATAGTGCTTATGTGCCAGCTGATAGCCACATATCAAGCTATAATAAGACAACGCTATCAAAACATCGCTATGATGATGCAGATGCACGTAAAGGCCAGACGACAACGATTTTTGCAATCTAAAATAGCTGTTATATTTCGCTCGTAAATTCAATTTAAAAAAGTCTCCGTGTTTACAGACTAAGAGAAAATCCGATGTGATCAAACGTACAAACTTTGTGTCAATATTCATGAAATTCAATCGACTACTGTTTCCATAAGGCATTGTTCATTCGTATTACTTAATTTGCATTAAAACATGTGAATGGAAACGTGGCTAGTGTTACCAATAGCCTTTTTTCCACTGCAGTGACTTATTAAATAAAACATAATGTTTGCCATGGGTTCTGCTTACTGTTCTGGCACAGTTCAGACAATCATGTCATCGTTATCTCTTGAGGGTGTCATTTGCTGTTCCAATTGTAAAGCCCCTTGACGCAAATTTGTGGTTTGTGATATTGCGCTATGTAAATAAAATTGCTAGAATTGTCAAGAGTGACAACAACAAACAAAGAATTCCCCTCCTCTCACACCAACTGGTTGCACCCAGAGTCAGGTTCTGTTTGAGCTTTCTGTCTGTTAAAAGGAAGTTTTTCCTTAACGTTGTCTCATGCTCTTGGAGAAATTGTTGGGTCTCTGTAAATTATAGTGTGGTCTTAACCTATTCTATATGGAAAGTGTACTGAGATAACTTCTGTTGTGATTTGACACTATAATATTGTATATCTGAAACGTCCAAGTTTCTAAAACATAGTGGAACGTGAAGGAACCTTGTACCAAAGCCTCAAATGAACCTAACTGATGTGCCCCCTCTTTATTACCTTTATCTTGAGACAGTTTTAAATTCGCTGGAGCCTTTCAATTGTGTTTTGGAAGGTTTGTGAATACTGTAGTAGAATAGTCTAATGAAGAAATTTTCTGCTGGTGATGTAAGATAAGAAGAAAAGCTGCAAAAAGACCAACAAAGTTTTCAAGACAGTGGGTGAGAACTCTGTGGTCGATAGAAAATCTTTGCTTGAATTGTGGAGAACAAGTATAGTTTCTGTTTATAATAGTGTAGGTTAGGGGTTGTTAAGTTGCAAACATTTTTAAGGTTCTATGACCTTACAGAAGGAGTTAATAATTTAACAATAATCAGGGGAGGACCTGTAGCTTTCTTTGGCCTTTAGAACATCTGCAACTTGTGCACCTTCCACTGCAGCCATCAGTTTTCTCTAGATCTTTCTTTGTTTTTTTATGAATAAGAAATAAATACAACTCCCCATATATTCCCATATTTCAAGCCAATGGATGATTGGTGATATGACCCGCGAACAGTGGGTCATCATGTTCCAAGCCAGTTTGGTATACAGCCCTGGGTTTTTACATGTTTTAGCAACCGTGAAGATCAAGGCTAGAATCCTTTGGGCCACGGAATAGCTGTACCTTTTCAACTAACACACATAACAAGCAGAGCAGAGGGAGAACCCCATTAGCTCACCTGTCATGTTAAAACTCTGGTCTTCCGTCAGTGTGCATTTTGTCCCACACTTCAGCAATGCACTTGAGCTAGGATTTTATTCTCCCAAAATCTCCCTTCAGCCTCTGTGTTCTTCTCTCCTGTTACAAATAAATGGCTTTTCTTATCCTCTGATTTCACATGATATCACAGTTCCCATTTGCCAGCTTTTTGCGGCAGTCATTTTGCATCCCCGCACCCATGTTTAAATGGCACAAGTTAAAAAGCAATCCGTTTCAGCAAATCTGGCCAAAGGTTTAAAAAAAAAAAAAAAAAAACTTCTGATGGAAATCTTTAGGTGTCAGGGTTAGCTTGACCTGCAGCCAGCTGCACTCGTTCCAGTGTTTGCATCTCTGGATCCCAGTCTTCCAAGAAGGCATAGTTTAGTTCGGGCACTGCCGCATTTAGGCCCAAAGAGCTGACTGAGCCGGCCAAGGACCCACGGCCTTCGTAGGCGTACGTTTGAAGCGAGTCATACGGTGGGCCCCGTGTGTCAGAGTCCGCTTCGGCCACCTTCTGTTGGATGATCTGCTGAATGATGTCCTGACCGTCTAGCAGAAGTGAAGGTGCCGACTGGCTGATCTCTCGCGGAACGCAGTCAATGACAAACCAGGTAGTTTCCAACTCCGGGCTGTATTTCCCGCAATCTAACTCCCGTGCTTTCCTCCTCCTCACCACCATAATCCCCTCCTCGCCATCCTCGATCGTGTCCTCCTCGATCTCATCCTCCTCTCCGTATGGGCTTGGCCCATGGCCAAGGTAGGTGTGGAACCTCCTGCGAGGCTCGGAGACTTTGGGATTTCGAAGTGCGGCAATGTCAAAGGCCTCCGTGTCTTCCTCCCCGCCTCCCTCGTCGTCATAGGTTACCACGTTTTCTCTGATGTCCTCTTCAGAGAGAATCAACGGCTCTTTGCTTGCTTTCTTGTTTCGCAGCTGGGTGAATAGCATCACTATGGCTGGGAGGAAGTGAGAAGGAGAGGTAAAAGGGAAGAAAGAAAGGATAAAGGGCAAAGAGACATACACACAGAGAGTAAGAGAAAACCAAGGACATCCAAAGTACTTTTTGAATGACAAACAAAATGATTGGATGATTGCATATTGGATTCTTTTGAAAAACATATATGGCTTTCTGTTCAAGTAGATTAGAAATACCCACATTTTATAATACCTAATATAACATGTACTTTATTCATGGAAAGCTTTTTTAGACAATGTGTCACAGTCTACTCAGCGTTCTTTCTGTTTGGGAGCTAATGAATCAGCTTTCATGTTTAGGTACTACAAACTAATATACTACTTATTGAAAAGACTGATTGGGAAATCCTCAATACAAGAATAGTTCCATTTAAAACACAAATAGAACAAATAAATGTGTTTTATATAATAACAAAAGTACTAAATCAGATGCATTACGTACTGTGATGGAATCAGGTTTGTCCAATGAGAGGAATACATTTTAACCTTTTTAAAACCACGATGAACATTGAAGAATTTCCAACTTTGGCAAAGGCAACACATAGACCGCATCAATTTTTACTGGGATTGTCCTATTCCAAAAACAAAAAATCTACACATAGGGCATTAAACCCCTCAAATGAGTAGAATTTTAACAAAAAAATGTATAGACACATATAAAATTAATCCCTCTCAATCATCCCTTATGACCCATTAGAAGAGTGTGTTAGTGTTCGGGACGTTTATGGGCGTCAGGCTTTGGCCAGTGGGTGAGTAGGCCCTAGCCAAAGCGCATAGGGTGGCACAGATTTAAACCTGGGTTGTCACATTTTCATGCAATAAGAATCATTTTTAAATAATAATTTTGTGTTATTATATAACACAAAATTCTACACATACACATCTTTAATCAGTGGTACTTCCATTTCCAAGCATTTTATAACTTTATTGGAAATACAGGACACAGACTTTTCACCCACATACTTACCTAATAATATGACAATACAAAGCAATATGGCTATAAAAGCCCCAGTGCTGAGACCAGCCGAAGACAGGAAAGCCTGGGCCTGACAGACATTGTTGCTGTTGCGCTCCCTGGCGTTCCTTTGACACACACACACCCTGAGGGAGAGTGTAGCGGTGCTGCTCAGAGGAGGCTCCCCGCCGTCAGCCACGACCAACACCAGGCTGAAGAATTCCGGGTCTCTGTCCTGGCTGAAGCCCTCACGCCGATGAGATATTATACTGGCAGTGTTGTCTGGGGGACAGTGAGGACAGGGTGGAGGAGGGAGAGGGAGGATGGTGTGGGAAGGAGGTAGGTGAGAGGGAGGATGGTACGAGAAAGGTGAAGGAGACAGCAAAACAGCACATTAAGCAAGTACCGTAAAACACGCTTGTTGAATAAGCTAACTCGGTCTATACAGGTAATATTCTTTATGATCGTGGATCCATCCACATGACAATGTAGAGACAAGGGTGTAGGTTTCATTTTAACATTGGGAGGACACACTAAGGGGTTCCTCCGGGTCCTCAGGAAACTTTGAACGTCATATCTGACTCGATTATCATCGGCCCGAAATCCCTCACAAAGGACACCTATAACTTCGGTCTCCTTGTCAACAACTCCACCCTGTCTCCATCCCCACACATCCGTAACCTCAGAGTCATCTTCGACAGCAACCTCACTTTTGAAAATCACATCCACCAAATAACCACAACTGTCTCTTCCACCTCAAAAACACTGCCCGTCTCCGCCCATCACTCACCTTCTCTGCTGCCGAAACTTTGATTCACGCCTTCATCACTTCCAGAATCGACTACTGCAACAGCATCCTCTACGGTTCACCTGCAAAAGCCTTAAATAAACTCCAGTACATCCAAAACTCTGCTGCCTGCCTCCTAACCCAAACCCGTTCCCGTGACAACATCACTCCCTTCCTTCAGAACCTCCACTGGCTCCCTGTTCCTTAGTCTCGCTTTGCCAGACCATCCACACGCTGCGGAGTAGAGGAGGGTCTGGCTAGTTCACATAGCATTCCGTGATGGGAGAAAAATGTGCTCAAGTTTATTGGCATTTCTTTAACCAATCACAATCATCTTGGGTGCTCCGATTGGACAGATAGTCTAGCTAGCTGTCTGGATTTACCCTGCAGAAATCTGAGGAGCAGTTAACCATAGTCCTCATAAATCCACCAGAGTTTAGAATTCCAACACAAAGAAAGCAGAAGGAAACGGAAAGACATGCTGGCGGAATTTCCTGTGGCACAGGAGCAATCCCGGACGTGGAAGGTAGGAAGTCGAGGATATAGACTAACTGTTCCCCAACGCATCCAGTTTAAAGTCCTCCTCCTCACCCACAAAGCCCTCCATAACCAGGCTCCTTCCTCTGACGCAAACCTCCTCTCCGCACCACTCAGGACCAAGCACCATACCTGGGGTGACAGAGCTTTCACCATCGCAGCCCCCTCCATCAGGAACTCCCTACCCATACACATCTGGGACTGTACTGACCTGGACACTTCAAATCACTCATCAAAACACACCTCTTCAGATTAGCTTTCCACCTGCAATAGTCACATTAGTTACTGGTTTTATTGTTTTAATCACTTTTAATATGCTTGTTTCATGTGTTGCTTTGATTGATTTGTCTGTTTTTTAATGTGCTGGTTTTACTGTAAAGTGTCTTTGAATACCATGTAAAGCGCTATATAGATAAAAAGAAATGTATTATCATTTCCTGCATTTTGATGAATTTGTATGCACATTATGGATATGGATATTTGTGTGCTCGCAAGAGTCTTACCTCCGTTGTCCTTCAGAGTAAAATTTGGATTGGCAGGAAGCTCAGCAGGCACATAGAAGGAAAACCTTCCATTTGCAAAGTTGTCAAGATCTGCTGCTCGGATGGTCTGAATCACCTGATGGAGAAAAACAGAAGAGATGTGAAGGAACAAAAACAAAAACAAAGGGCAACCGAGAAGACAAGAAATGCAAATGGAGATAAATGAGGGAAACAAAAGCCAGCAAGATTATTAAGAAACAAAGAGGCTGAGAATAAAGTATTTGTTTGAAATTCTCCAATGCACACAGTCTGAGTCAGTCATCAGTAACCCTAATCAAATCCCTGATGTTCTCCTTCCTTTTCTCATCCTCATATCCTTTATCCCTTGCAAAACAGATCATTGATCTAAATAGGTCTTACCTGGTTAAATATAGGTTGAATTAAAAATAAATTAAAAAAATGATATCCTTCTGAACCGTCACATATTGTTTCATTAATGTGGAATAAAGGTTTTTTTTTTTGTGGGCGTTGACCTTTAAGGTGCAAACTGCTTATTAATCAGCTGTTGAGTTGAGAGACTGGCAACCTCTGTAAAGTGTTTAATGGTGGGTTGTTTTGCCAAAACAATGCAACATTTTTCTAACTGAGAACAAAGAAAAAGGACATTTGTATGCAGTGGCCAAAAATAAAGACAGAGACGATTTAGAACTGAGGCGCCTCAACTCAGAGTAGTTTCCTGTATCTGTGTTGCGTTGGCTCTGCCACTGCCACGCCTCTTTAGGAAACTAGCAGCAGGTCCTGACTGTATTGATTCCAACGGGAGAAGTTAACGTGAACACAGATTATGAGCGATTCTTTCGCCCTGTAGTCACCAAAGTAAATATTGGACGCATTTTTTTTTTTACAAGCCACATATCTGCAGAACATTCTGACACTAAAATGGCACGACAGAAGGACACATCAGGAGAAAATTAACTTTGTTTGAGACCTGTTTCTGTTTCGGGAACAAACTCTCGCCAGATCTGGCAACACAGATAAGCTAACGTCAGCTAATGTTTGTGAACGGCCTAGCAAGACTAATCTCTGTGATGCTAAATATATTTTTTTTTAGCTGTGTAAACTTCTAAAGTTAGCAAAAGAGAATATTTGTTAATTAAACAAATATATCTTTTTATCCATCCACACTTGAAATGCGCTATCTTTAGTATGGAGGATCTTTGCTTTGGATCAACGGCTCTACTACGAGAGGTTCTCCCGCTGTGTTTGGGGGAGTGACAGTATTCCTAGCCTTGCTGTTACAGTATAGCGGTTAGTTAACATTGCTGTTCATAAGGTGGACCAGCTATTCTCATTTCAGTGACAAGCCGCTCCTACAAGTTTTGCTTTAGCGATCTTAGCCTCGCTGCATCCGACAACCAAACAATTAACTTCATGCAAATGATTGCACAATGCCGTCACCAATATGCAAATGAGCGTTTGACGTCTTTTGCACCTAAGCGCTCTTAAAACCCAGGGAAACGCTAATAATCATAATGTTTGACATCCAAAGCCCCAATTCATTCCATTTTTTGTTTTTACAATTGTAAATGTACAAAGGCCTAAATGTGTGATTTGAAGACTCCAAATTACAGCTTTGACAGTTTCCAGATTTAAGAAGCCAGAGACGGAAATGTGCAGCGGAATGCCAGATGTTTGTGAATGTGTTGCTGCCCATCGTGTTACCAGATCCAGTTGGGAGCAGAGCCAGACCTGGAAGATACTTGTTAAAAATCCACCAGAGCCTCAGACCAAAGCAAGAGACCTAGGGCCCTATTTTAACAATCTAAGAGCACGGCGTGAAGCGTGTCCAAATCCACTTTTGCTAGTTTGACGGCGGAAAAAAGGGTCAGTGCGCGGTATTCCATTTGATGTTATTATATTCTTCTAATCTGTTAAGAAGATGTAGAGTAAACAGATCGCCGGTGCAACACAGATGTCTTCTTAAGTTATAGTTTTTTATTTTTTAAGTGCATAACAGTGACTAACGTTTCGATGTAAAGTTACATCTTCATTAGAGTCCTTGGAGAGAATGGGCAGTGAAGCCCTTGATAAGAATCATCAACAGGTGTGATTGTGCGTAAAGGGGGCGTTGGCTACCTGAAGATACACCCATATCAACCAAGGTGCTACACTCATTACAGGGCAAACGCCCACAAACAGGTCAAGAGTGATTAAAAACAATATTGATAGATAACAAGCATAAAATGTTCACAATACAATGTGAAAGGTATATTCATCTTAAATACTATATTTTGACATACTTTGAGAAAAATTTAGAAAGCAAGTTTAATTAAATTCTTCATTTAAACCTAGAGGTTCTAAAGTGCCGAGTGTATGTATCTACGATACAGTTTAGATTCTCTGCCCGAGCCCGGACCCGACCCTCGGGCCGGGTCGGGACGATATTTTCTGCCGCTATCCTCGGGCCGGGCCGGGCCCTTGATCAAGCATTTGTGTTTTTTTAATCATTACTTTATTAGCCTAATTGGGTGGGGAGTAAGCTATGCCTCTCCAGCTTCTCCCGTAGCTCTGGGTATATGTCCATTGTGTCTCCCCCATCTGTAGTTGAGAAAGTCAGTTATAACGGCCCACGTATTAAAAAATTGTCGGGTTTAAATCGTGCTTGGGCTCATAATTACAGTTGATGTGTCGGGCCGGGCCGGGCCGGGCTCAGACGCAACGTGCATGAGCTTGGGTAGGGTCGGGCTTGATTTTTTGGGCCCGATCTAAGCTCTAATCTACGACACATTATAACGGGGGGGTGTCCTGCATACTGGGGAATTTTTATGCAACAATTTGTGCCTTTTCTGCACAAATCACATCTTTATTTTTTTAATTTTATATGCTCCTGTGTTATTTAACCCCCCAATGTAGCACAAGTAGACTTTATATTTCACAGTTACTGTTTTCCATCAGATCGTTTATAGATCTTGACATTTCCGACCGCGCTAGAAGGCAGCTTCATTTCATTTCACGAGTTTTGGTATTTAAATGTGCATCATGTGATTACCAGATGTAAACAATGTTAGACCTGATCACAATAAAGAGACAATAAAGAGGAAAAGAGACGTGCGCTGCAAGGTTTGGATTGTACAGGCCACTATAGTGGTTTCTGAAATCGTTAGGAAACATATTTACAGGTAAGAAGGTATATATATATATGTTCTTAGCCCCCTGAAGAGTTACCTCTTTTGGGGAGTGGCTCTTCATATTTTTTTGAGGGGGACAAATGTTCCTCTTCTAAATATTGGGGAGGACATATCCCTTGCATCCCACCTGAAATCTACGCCTATGCTTTTGAACATATTGATCCTCATCAGAAGATTTCAACATAGGCGGGATGTCCTGGAAGTGCTAAGAATCTCACGGCCACCGAGCTACTGTGTGTACGGATGTAATGGATCCCGAGCTAAGATTGTTTGGTCAACTGCTATTTCCATGGTCAAGCTGAAAACATCATACATTTTTTAACAGTCCCATTTTGCCTTTCGTGTAAAAAATCACATTGCCCTTCTCATAACTAATAGTCAATTGCTTTACAAGATTAAGATTGATCCCTCACAGTCTAATATCACCTTAACTCTCAGAGAACGGACCTCCCGCGGCCGTTATTTACATGATCCTGTTTAAAATCGATCTAAAATAAAAACCAAACAGCTAGAGCACCCATTCTTTTTGCGACAGAAAGCTGAGGCTTCTGTCTTTCGTGTCATTACATTGTGTGCTCATGAAGATGCTATCCCATTACATGATGTCTGGTGCAAAACCGTGTGACACCATTCTATTGCAGATGAAACTATAAAAACGCCTTTACACTCTGCTCATAAAAATGAGCATATCTCAAAAAACATATACATAGTTCAAATAACTTATGCAGTGTTAAGAACAATTTTGTTCATGTTTCTACACTTATTACTCTTTTGGATCAATATGTTTTGTGTGTTTAGTTAGTAAAATTTGATGAAGACAATACTTCTATTAATTATTATGGTCTATTGAGTGACATAACCTTTTAGCTTAGGTTGTACTGATTTTTGGTATATGAAGCATTTGACGATACTCCAAGAAATGACATAACAATAAGCCAAAAATATCAATTTAGGCACTGGCGGACCATTTCTATTGCAGCGTTTAAAGGGTTAAGGAATAACATATTAAGGAAGTAAATGTTATGTCTCCCATGTCCTGAGTTAGGCAGAAACACCTTAAATGGTAATAAAGTTACACACTATGGTACAGCTACAGCCATAGGCGTAGATTTCGGGGGGTGGGGTGGGGTGCAGGGGATTTGTCCCCCTCAAAAAATATTAAAGATAACCCACTGCCCAAAAAGAGGTAAAAAAATAACCATTGGGTTATGGCTCAAAACACAATTTATATCCTTCTTAGAGCTGCTTCTTAGGGTTGTGTTTCTCCAAAAGTTGAATCCGTCTCAATGTTATTACAGCATTGAAGAAAAATACAAAAAACGAATATTTGAATCCCAAAATTGAATATCGAACGACTACCCAACAAAGTAATATCTGAATAGTCAGATATTCGGATCCAGCCCTACTTCTTACCAGTAAATATTTGTTTTCCAACAATTTCAGACAGGAAATGAAGTGTTTGACACTGCAAAGGTTTTTGGGGACGACCCCCAGAACCCCCCGGTTATAATGTCCCCTCCCCAATGTTGGGACTAAACCTACGCCCTTGGCTAACCAGCTAAAGCTATAATATTAGTTAAACTCCTTGACAATGACTCTGTGCCATTCCGACAAGCTTTAGGCTTGGTGATAGTTGAGTGTCACTCCACATCATACTCCTATTCAGACTTACAATTTATTTGACTAACTTTTTGCAATATCCACTTCATAAAGGATTGACTATAAAGTCCAGCTCTACTGTCTGACACGTTGTTGTATAAACACAATAATTCTCTATAAAATTCAAGTCTGCCGGCAATGTGGAACACTGGCATGCAACATCACTGCAGTAAGTAATGTCTCGCACTCCCATGAGAGCTGATGCCATATGGTCGACAGCTAGCACAGATGAGTCCATATGTACTTGACTGAATAACTAAGATGAAAATATTTTCACATGCCCTATCATTTCTCACATTTTTTACAGTCATGTGTTTTTCACTTATCTATAATTGACCTATATCCAAACTTTACTCAGGCAGCATCCAGCCCTTCTTGTTTGCTGTGCAGGTGAAGACAAAGAGCAATGTCTGCTGTACAATGAGGATGAGAGATGTGGTGACGCTTCTCTTCTCAGAGGACAGCTCTGCTAAATGTCTTCAGAAGCAGAACTAAATGACACTTGCTACATTTGCAAGATCACAGCAGGATTCCAATTAAGCAATTAACCATGCAGCCTGATAGGCTGATAACAGGCTTAATTAGCTTTGTGGCAATGGCTTGAATATAATGGACATTCATTGATATTCAATAGTTGCACACTATAGCTTTAATGCAGTGTTTTTGTCAGGTGAACATCAATATGAACAAAAAACAGGCTATATATAAATACCAAGAGCGGCAGCTCCACCTACAGTTAGGAGATGACTTGATACAAAATAACATCCCTATCAATACACTGAGAAAACACACAACAAGCCCATAAAAGACATGGAATAAACATTTCAGAGGGATGACGCTACTTATGTATTTATTATTTATTTAAGCACCAGTCTGGATGTGGATAATTGTCCTTGACTACGTTCTAAGTTTATTTTTTACTGAAGCTTCTGACTTAAACCTGAATATAATAAATTATTTTTGTCTTCTGACTTCATGTGATATCAGTGGAAAATGGGAGGCTTGCTCACCAAATGCACAGATTGCCTTTATATCATTGTAAATAGTAACATAATCCCTAAACATTTTGATCTATGTTATATACCCAATGTTCTTTTCAGAAAACTTCAGAAAATCTGCCATTTGTTAACAGTAATCACAGCACAGACTGCATTTAAAATAACACAATCCCATTCCTCTGCAGGTACTACAGAGTGTTTCTCACATGCAAGAAGCAAGTAAAAAAACAAGTGTGCTCTGAGCCCTCAGTGTTGTTTCTGCCACTCTTCCCCATGCACTTAGCACAGCAAACATGAAATGAGTATATGTTTTGTATGCCCCACATACTAAATAGCTCATAGTCTCATCGTTTTGCAATCAATAACGTAAATGTAGCACACATGTAGCGTCCCCAAATGTAGCAGAAAAAAATTGTCATGCCAGATTGACGTGCCATGCATAGCATCAATCTGTTGCAATGCCAGCAAAAGAAATGAATCCTCCCGCGACATTAACTGTGTTAGCATGTGTTGTCTGTTGCCTGAAGCCAAGTTAAATGATTACGCACTCATTCATGCACAGTCAGACACTTACATTTGCATAAAAAGCAGAGAAAGTGGTGGACAGATAATGATAGAGTGCAATATCTATAATATGACAGATGGAGTGTGTAATATGTGTGGTTGGTGTGTGTGTGTGTGTGTGTGTGTGTGTGTGTGTGCGTGCGTGCGTGCGTGCGTGCGTGCGTGATGTATACATGGTGGCAGCCGTTGCTATGATGCAGATCTGTGCCTTCGCGCTTCGCAAAGAAAAAAGTGTTTTATCATACCTGGTTCAGAATTGGCCGTGCTGTGGAGTAGAGAGGGGCTGGCAGTGTGTGTGTGTGTATGGGGGGGGGATGTTTGACTTTAATATGATCGTCTCTGCAGCTATCTGGCCCAGCAGCGGAAGCATCAGCGCGCTCCGCAGTCTGAATGATTTATGGGTTCAAGAAGCTGCAAAGTCTGCAGCTCAGCTGATAAATCCCCCACTGATGGTGTCAGACACACAACAAAAAGGCTACAGATCAACATGAATGTAAACATGTGTGTGTGCGTGCATGCGTGTGTGTGTGTGTGTGTGAGTGTGTGTGAGAGAGGATGAATGTGTTTTCATCCATGTGTTCAGTGGCACATAACGTTTGTTTTATGTGCCTGTGTTTGAATGCTGAACATCAGGTTATATTCACATTTTTGGGTTTAATTTGCAATTGGCAATTCAGTTCTGTGGAGATGTCAACATGACCTGTAGTGTTTCTTTCGATTGGTGTATAATGGGTAACAACTCTGTGAGTGACAGGACTAAACAGGGAAGACTTTAAGCTACAGTTGGTAACTTTCATAAAAATAGCTTTTTTTATGTCATATTTGCTCAAGCCGTCACTATATCCATGTACAGTACTACATGAATCAGATCATTTGTGAGAAAAATCACGTTCCTCTGCTCCTAATGGCATAAGTAAAGAATGAGAAAGTTTTTGACCAATGGCTGGAGCACACTTTCTCATATTGCAGCTAAACAGTAAAATGTGTTTCAAAAAAACATTTGAGGGGAGAAATAGACAATGCAGTGACAGAATCTTGATTCATATTTGAATCAGCGATTCCTAATTTGACCGCAGTTCACGAGCAGTCACTGACACTGCGTGAGAGACTCCTCAGCTCTGATTGGTTGTTAATCTCTGGGCGCGGTGGAAACTTGCTAATGCCATTAGGAGCACTAGGGGGAGGCAGAGGATCATGATTTTTTCTTACACAGATTATCTGTCTAATGTGCTACTGTCAAGATAAAGGGTAACACTTTACTTGAAGGTATCTACAGAGTGACATGACACTGTCATAAACACATGACACTGTCATGACACAGTCATGACACATAAACCCTAACCCTATGAATTGTTTATAATTTTTATGACACGTTCATGACAGTGTCATGTCACTCTTATGTAGATACCTTCAAGTAAAGTGTAACCGGATAAAGTGACTAGAGTTTTAATACAAATATTTAGACCTAAAAGCAAAAGAAGATAAAGATGCTGAACTTTAAAGAGACTGTTTCCTAGCGGAGAGCAACACTGCCACAGCACTTTGGGTTAGCGCTATTTTATGTCACAGGGATCATTAGCATTTATGTGCGGCTCAAAATAAGATAAGCGTTAAGTTTTATGTATGCCAGCCTTTCGACCCGTTCCGTGCTGCTAGGGGATTCAGCATGGTTCCGGGTGGTCCCAGAATTCAGCTGGGAAAAAGGGTCAGAGGAGAAGGGAGAGCAGTAGGGAAAAGCAACAAGATAGTGTTTTTGGGCTTCTTTTTGCCTTATAGTCTTCTTTCAAGGGAGTGTGGGGTCTGAGGCTTAATGGTGCTAAACTTCACTCCTCCCATCAATAAAACTCTTTTTAAATTTTCATTCTCTCCTTTTAAACTTTCTTTTACTGAAATAATAATGAATACGGCTTGCTTCATCTTATTCTCCCATATTTGGAAGTTGGGCTCCCTCAGTTGCTGAAAAATACCAAACACCTGACTCATAGATGGCAATCATTTTATAAAAAGCGTCCTATTGTTCCATTATGTTAGTTAAGCATAACCCCTGGAACACACCGCACCATCAAGCACCGCGAAAGCCGTGAAGCGTAGATTCGTGCCTGATCGCCCACCTGACTGTTCATACCAGACTTGCAGTTCCTCGCCGGTCACAAAGCGATCCTTCTACCCTCCACTCCACAAAACGCCTCTCTCTTTCTCTCTCTCTCTCCCAGTGAGTGTTTTGGGTTGCTACTGGTACTGATACCAATACTGTGACTTCGATACCGGTTCCTAAACAATACCAATTTTATAAAACAAAAAGAAATTACAACATTACGGCACACATCTTTATTTATTTTTCAGCCCTGTCTCTGTGCGTAATGTAGAGTTTTTCCTGCGTGTCTCTACGACATGTAATGTAAGACAGCCAATCACAAGCATTATTAGATCTTGGTAGAAGCATGCTGCATGCTTATTGGCTCACTGACGCTGATGAGATTTACTCCTTTAGTATTGAAATTTGGTATTGAATGACGAGGCATTATTAGATACTCGATACTTTAGAGGCAATTCGGTCAGTGCCTTTAAAGTATTAATGTGTGTGTGTGTCACTCCGTCTGTCTGCTATGTGCCTAATCGCGTGATTTGCCAAAATCACCATAAACCTGGGTGTTTTATTTTGAAATGTGGTTTATTTTGTAAAGTATCCTGTGGCCTTCCTGTATGTGATTACCTGCCTGGCTTGACACATTTGCTCGCGGCTCGCGGAAGAAACAGACTAGACGCTTAAACAATTGCTGTAGCGCGTAGGCTGGCGCGGCCACTCTCGCAGCCGGTGTGGCCGGACAGATTGGATAACATGGGCGCCAAAATGAAAATAGCTCTGCTTCGCGGCTATTCACGGCGCTTCAGTGTGCGGTATGTTTCTGGTGTAACATATCAATACAGGTACATTTGATTTTGCATTGAAAACCTTTGTTCGCAAAGTTCGCAGGTCAGTGGAGGTCCTGTGAAATTGTAAATGTAAAATTGAAATCATCATTTCTACAGTATCATGACTTCTTCTCTTGTTTGGTAATGAGATGTCTTCTACTAGTGTACTGCTTTTCTCAAAAGTTTTTTGTTAATCCAATTTTAAGGCCATGACATCATCATCCAGTTGCGACTTAAACACCCACAGACTGTTTCTTTTGTTCTCCTACGCTGGAGCATTAGCAACCCACCTGTCCATTTTTGGTGCTCTCACACACGATGACGGCACTGTTGCCCCTGGAGATGGCTGGAATGTTGTCATTGACGTCCAGGACCTGGATGGTGACTGGGACGTGACTCACCATACGAGGGTTATCTAAAAATGTTCAAAAGAAACACATTTATTTGCTTCAGTATCTTTGTATTGCCAAAGAAAAGACAGATTCATTGTTTTTCCTACCGACAGAGTAACGACATTATTATATTTCATCATATCAGAGTCTGTTTGTGCTTCAACCATAAGTAAGTAAATTGGCAACATGGTTAAACGGTTTCTTTTGTTTGGATTGCTTTAATGGTTTATTGCTGTTAATTACCACTATGTTGAGCTGTAGCACATAAAGTAGAAATAATAAAAGTCCAGTTAAGAGAGATGAATTAAGGGTTTGTGGCTGTGTTGTAGTCGTTAAAAATACAGTTATCCTCATAATTATTTCATGCCTATATTTCCAAACAGTGTCTACCCAGCTCGATCTGCTCTGTTCAAAGTCGTGGTGCCGTCAAAAATAGACTAGGCTTGTATTTTAGGTGGAGCAGACCAGAGAATTGTTTCTGGGACGCTTCTGAAATGCTCTGCGGCGCGTCAGGTGGAATCCCAACCCTGTCTCCAGTGGCTGTGACAGGGTTCCTGAAAAATAATCATCCAACGAGTCATCCAGTGGAGATTTACCGGCGGGTAAACGCGGACCTCCAGGTACTGCCGCCATTCAGTACAGAAAATCGGCAAACTTTCCCTTAACGTTAGCGATAGCTAGCTAGCTAGCTTGGTTGGCAGAATGCTACACAATTAACTTTGATGAAGTAAAAACACAGTGAGAGGGTCAAAGTTTAAGATGAAAACACGGGAAACACCCAAAAACAAGTTCACAGCTATGTTAATGTACACAGCGCCATGGTTAGCATTGTTTAGACCCTACCATGATTAACAGGTTGGCGTCTAGCCACGCCCTGCTTCATTGTCTAAGGGGGGGGGGGGGGCTTCCCCTTTAAAAAAAAAAAAAAAAAAAACAATTCCAGGACTGGTTCCATTGTCAGAATTTTGGATAGTCATCATGGAAACATTAATTGGTCTTGTGACAAGGGCTGGGAAAATTGGCAGAACAGGCAGTACAGTACTCTGACAGTATTCTGATCCAATGGAAAGCACTCTAGCCCAATGGAATGGGGGGGGGGGGGGGGCCATCCCGTGCCCCCCTTCTAGCCCCGCCCTTGCTCCTTGCATGATTTCCTCCGTCTCTCCCCTGCTTTCTCAGTGGGACAGACTAAAACACGAGGAAGGGCAGCAAGTGGAGGAACCGTAAATGCAATTTAAGGGAAGTGAGATTCAGCCAGTGAATTAGCTTGAGTGGCAGGATGAATAATATAATAGAATACAGCTTATAAAGTATGCAAAAGAGTATTCTTCCTGATGGAACTTATGCTATAGTTTCATTAGCTGTGCAGTTTCCCATAAAGTTCAGCCAACTTTGTGACTCCATAAAGCTGTCCAAGTTAACTCAGCACCTCACTCAGACTGCCTTTACACAATCTGAACATTAAACAGGTGCCAGAAAGAGGTAGTAAAAGTTCAATTAATCAAACCGTATGAATCAATAACTGTCAGTTCGCTCCAGCAAAATAACTGCCAATTTTCTCTTCCTTTCTCATTGTGCTGTTGCATCTCATATTCATTTTTGCTGGCAGAGTTGTGGTTCTGTAACTTCCATTTGTTTGTTCAATAATAATAATAATAATAATAATAATGTATACTTTATTAATCCCGCAAGGGAAATTACAATGTTTTCACTCTGTTGTTATTATTATACACTAGGGCTGAAACAATTCTTCGAGTAACTCGAATAATTCCATTACTAAAAATCCTCGATGCAAAATTCTTTGCTGCGAAGCTTCGTTTAATCAATGTAACTAACGTTGTACGGCTCACTGTGTTTCTGCACGGATGATTATTACTAGCGCACAACGGGCTGACGCTGGACACAAGACTGACGGCGCAGATTACAAAATGAAGGAAGACAGTGAAAATAGTGAGGGGTTAAGAGAAGAGACAGGCACGAGAAAACGACAGAAAGTTTGGGATCATTTTAAGCTTAAACTTAGCTGCTGCCGGAGACAAACCAGCCCCTCCCCCCTGGAGCGTTTAACCTCATGACTACTTAAAATGCACGTGAATGACGTCACCGGACCATGCTGGTCTGCATTCTTTATTCTTTCTCAGTATTAGTATTAGCCTTCCTAAAATGTGTCCCCCTGAACAGTGTAGTTGAATAGCCCCGCTGTAAGCTTTGTACAGTCACATTTACCTGAGCTTAGTGAACAGCTCTTTTGCGTATCCAGTGCAAAGAGGCATAGGCAAGAAAGGGAAGGGGGCGAAAAAGATTTACATTTGGGCCACCAAAAATGTACTTTTGCCAACAGAATAAGGGGCTTGGTGGCCCATGTGGCCTGTGCTTAAAAATATTAGCATCTATCCATGTTATTGTATGCAATTTAGGCAATAAAAAAGGTTGCTTTTTGTTTATTTGCTATTGCTGTTCACTGTAAAGCAAAAGTATTTCTTATCCGATTACTCAATGAAATAATCGGTAGAATACTCGATTACTAAAATAATCGATTTGATGGGGTGCCCATGGAAAGGCGCCCCAAGCAGTGGGGGGTTCGGTGCCTTGCTCAAGAGCACCTTGGCAGTGCCCAGGAGGTGAACTGGCTCCTCTCCAGCTACCAGCTTCAATATCTCACACACCACGGAACAGATCCTATTGATGACACACAGTTGAGTAAAACATTTGACCACAACACTGCCACAACAAGAACTTTAATATTGGATATTTGATGCTTGAAAACTCTTTACTTTAGCCTAATTGAATTCTGCAAGTACAGATTTAATTTGATCGTAACCTCTGAAGCGTGTAGGAATATGTGTTGGATTTTTAAAAAGAGAGATGGACTGGAATTCCCAAAGCCAGATTAAAGAGCTGAATTATCTTTGTATTCCCAGTCGATCAGGATTAGAGTTTGTTACCATGGCCAGATTAACCTGTCCTGTCCTGTCCGGTATTGGGGCACCGGGGGCTCCTGTTGCCTGGACTTTGGTCCTTGATGAGGATAAAGATATAATAGAAAGCTAGTGTCTGTGAACTTCCAAATAGCATTGCCTAAATGCCTAAAAAGCTGTACATCATTTGAAAACATGATGGTTAGATAGAAACAAGCTTTCGATTGTTTTTTTTTTAACAAACTTCGTGGCGCTTTGGTCAATGTTTTTGTCACTTCTTTGGCACTTTTTTCTGTTTTAGATGCTTTTTGTCAGATTTTTTTTTTACATCCTGTTTTGTACCTAATTGTTCTCTATCTGTCTTTCATCTGTCTTCTCAATTATCATTCTGAAACCAGAACACAACAATGTTGAGAATGACTCATTTTCACTCCTGACACTTAAAGAGAGGCAACAACTGTCTGACATTTCTATTTTAAAACCTGATTTTGTGGTGACATGTCATTTTACTACTTACCACTGTGGAATGTATGACTCACTGAACTTATTATCACCAAAAGCCAGAAGATAGTATCACTGGTACCAGGTTATTAGGGCCCGAGCGCCGACAGCGGCGAAGGCCCTATTGAAATTGAAGGAATTCTTCCTTTCCTTTCCTTTCTTGCAGCAAATGAATCACCTTTTTGAGGGGCTTAACATACTCAAAAACTCACCACAATTGGCGGTCGCATCAAGTCTGGTGAACATGTACGTATTTTAAGGGTTCCGGGCATAGGCGCACAAAAATGGCTCGCTAGCGCCCCCTACAAAACTTAAAAAATTGAGCCCCTGCAGTACGTTTAATGTAGACTAACGAAACTTGGTACACATATGTCACATGTCAAGACGTATAAAATACGTCATTGGAGCTATACCCTAAACCCAACAGGAAGTTCGCCATTTTTAATTGAAGGTTCGAAATTAGTGCGATTTTGGCCATTTCCACATGTCGTACTTTAACGAGCTCCTCCTAGAGATTTCATCTGATTAACTTCAAATTTGGTCTGTGCCATCTTAAGATGTTAAAGATGAAACGTCATTAAAAGAAAAACTTTTTGTCATAGGGCATGGCCGTGGCGGGGCGGCCATTTTGTGCGTTTCGCCATCGAAACAGGAAGTGGGTG
Organism: Sander lucioperca; assembly: GCF_008315115.2. Lineage (NCBI taxonomy): Eukaryota > Metazoa > Chordata > Actinopteri > Perciformes > Percidae > Sander > Sander lucioperca. Next base: position 23,655,804 of record NC_050181.1, read on the forward strand.
TAACTTAAAGGTCCCATGGCATGAAAATTTCACTTTGAGGTTTTTTAACATTAATGTGAGTTCCCCCAGCCTGCCTATGGTCCCTCAGTGGCTAGAAATGGCGATAGGTGTAAACCAAGCACTGGGTATACTGCTCTGCCTTTGAGAAAATGAAAGATCAGATGGGCCGATCTGGAATCTCCTCCTTATGAGGTCATAAGGAGCAAGGTTACCTCCCCTTTCTCTGCTTTGCCCGCCCAGAGAATTTGGCCCACCCATGAGAAAGAGAGAGACATCATGGCTTGCAAACAAGCAAAGCGGCAGTTGGTCAAGGCCACACCCCCACCCTCCACCTTGCCCCCCCTCTCTCCTCCTCAATATCATTTAAAGCTACAGACACAGGAATGGCACATCCTAAGTAAAGCTGTGGGACTGGCTCTAGTGGCTGTAATTCTACACCAAGGCTGAATTTCAGGAAAGAGACTTCAGATACAGTATTAGGGGACCACTAAGGTCTATATAAAAGAGACTTCAGATACAGTATTAGGGGACCACTAAGGTCTATATAAAAGAGACTTCAGATACAGTATTAGGGGACCACTACGGTCTATATAAAAGAGACTTCAGATACAGTATTAGGGGACCACTAAGGCCTATATAAAAGAGACTTCAGATACAGTATTAGGGGACCACTAAGGTCTATATAAAAGAGACTTCAGATACAGTATTAGGGGACCACTAAGGTCTATATAAAAGAGACTTCAGATACAGTATTAGGGGACCACTAAGGCCTATATAAAAGCATCCAAAAAGCAGCATGTCATAGGACCTTTAAGTGTACATTGTCCAATTGCCTCGAAACCTTTCATGATTCATAAGACTCTAACTCTGAGGACATTTACTAGCCAAAACTGACTCAAAGTCATAGCGCCCCCTAGTGGCAACAGGAAGTAGGCCCAAAACTATACGTGCTATACTAACTACTCTGAGAGACTTCATCCGATAAACTTCACATTCGTTCTGTGTCATCTAAAGACCTCAACGATGAAAAGTTATTAAACTTAAACTTTTCGTCCAACGGTGTGGGCGTGGTGTGGCGGCCATTTTGAGCATTTATCGATGAACAAAGAAGTTGTTGTAACTTGAGTGTACGTTGTCGTATCTGCCCGAAATTCCCGTGACCGTGGAGAGGAAAGGTTTGTTTCTCACTGGATTTGTCATCTATAAAGGTTAAAGAAAAAAATTAGCCTGGGTGCCCCTCACAAAAATTTTGGGAAATTTTGTGAGAGCCCTATATCCAAAATGGCTGCCATCAGCCTAGCTGTAAATTAACTTTTTAATGGTTTTGCCCACAGTGCTGCATAACACATGCTTTCTGAGTCTATTGGGGTCAATAAATTCATAATTGATAAAGATTTATTGATTTGAAATATAAAAGGTCCAGGCCTGAGGACACCTACGGGCCAGAATTGACTTTTGGTCATAGCGCCCCCCGCTGGCAACAGGAAATCTGCCTTATATGACAAACATCATCCGATTTACATGAAACTTATGTGTGGTCTACATGTGATACTGAGCCGCCCCCTATACTTTAACCAAGCCCACTCACTCAGGCCACACCCCCTTTCATAACATTTGAACTGTTTAAGGTAGAGTATTGTGTGAGGTGTCATTGAACTCAGCAGAGAGTTCCCTTTTAATTGGTGATGGTTTGACCCGCCCCCTATGCGCAGAGAAGCGAGGGCCCGTCCAACGCTGCCTGCAGCTTTAATTTTTAAATGTGTTTACTCTGATTATCCTTCATACCTGAAGGAATATTTAATTCCATACAGACCCAGCTATAGATTGAGACACACTGAATATCCCTTCTTCACTGTGCTAAACATCTACAAAGAGAGTGGTAGACGAACTTTTAAATGTAAAGTCCCTTCAGACTGGAATAGCCTGCCTGGGTCTCTGTCACTTCTTTGCACTCCTTCAAAACATCGCTTTTTACTAACTTGCATGCAAACTGTTGCTGCTCATGTATGACTGGACTTTTATTTTATATACCCAAATATTTGGGATACTTTTTGTCCTTTCCTTTTATTTATGTGTATACATGTGAGTATGGGTGTAGATGTGTGTGTATGTATATTATGTATGTATGTATATATATATATATATATATATATATATATATATATATATATATATGTATGTATATGTGTATGTATGAGCTAAATGTTGTCATGCCTCTTAATACTGCAATATGTTTTATACACGGATTTGTTTTCAATAAGGAGTCGGTGGGGCGGATAGAGTAGGCGAGACGGGATGAGAGAGCTTTAGCGATGTGCTGTATTCTCTGTCTTATGTCTCGAGGACCCCCTCGAAAATGAAATGCTTCATCTCAAAGGGTTATCCTCCTAACAATAAATTTCAAATTTGAAAAAGGAAACATTGGCAGTTCAAAAAAAGTTGTATTCCTCTGAAAAATTTCCAGAATGAATGTAACACACTTTTATGTTTTGCGTTCTGATGTGTTTTTTCAATGATTTCATGTCCGTCTTTTTTCAGTGACGTTAGCTAATATGTGTTAGCTAACGTTAGCACTCTGCCAAAGCTCTGTAAAAAAAAGTCAAGAAAATAGGAGGCTGCCGGCTGGTCACGTGACGACGGGTAGTCATGTGACACCGGCTGGCTACAAGCTCCATGACGCCGAGCAGCAGTTGCTAGTTGTTCAAGCCGATACCGAGCTTCGCGACGCTACGGACCACAGTTTGGTCGTATCAGCGGCAGTTAGTAGATGCGTTTAGCCGAAAATTGAGCTGGGTACAGAGCACCACGAGCTGCTGCTCGTTTCGGCAGATATTACGGTTAAATTTAGTCCACAAAATATGAGCAATTTGCCGCGAAGAAAGTTAAGATTAGGCACCAAAACGACTAGTTAATATTAGGGAAAATATCGTGGTTTGGATTAAAACACTCTCAAGGAACACGCATTTCTTGGGTGGAACTCTTTGGTTTCCCCCGGAAAGTGAATTCTGCTCCCTGGCTTGAAAGTCCTGTGTTTTAACACCCACCCAGGCTTGCCGACCTCCTCCCTACACGGCCAGCCATATTCCTATACATCAGCCGTCAATGTGGTGCAAACAGCAAAAAAAAAAAAAAAAACGTGGAATGCATACAAATTACAGTGCTTAACCTTTCGTAGCTTTTGGACAAATGGTTCAGAAGAACAGGCTGCTCATGAACAGGCCACTTTTGACCCTTTAGACAACAGGAGGTTTAAACTTACACTCTAAGAAATATCCGTGTTTTTACAGTTGTATGACTGTATATTTTAACAGAAATTGTCCGTAGAACATTTCAAATTGCATTATGGGACCTTTATCTGTGCTCTGACAACTAACGTAGTGAGCTACTCACAGCGCCATTATCGTAAATTATTAACCAGATTAGAGAGAGTCCAAAGCATAAAAAAAGTGTTGAAAAAAGCTCTACTAATTGAAGAACGGACTTAATTTCATAAATGTACTAACAGAACAGCTTTGTCTCAGAGAATTTTAAATAAATGTTCTGTATTTAAACTGTAGCTACACACATTTCTGTTTTTAATTACGGGACAAAGTCCGGGTAATGAGCTATTTTACCGATTTATTTCTTAGAGTGTAAAGTAATTGGATAGTAAACTTGTTTGAAATCCAAACTGCAGACATGTTTCATACTCTGTCCTATTCATCTCTCTCATCTATTCCCTGCCTGTCATCTCTCCTCGTCGAAATCTCTCTCTGTGCTTTGCTTTGTTGCTTTGCTGGGCTTCTCTCAGCTCATCCTATTAGAAGAGGTTTATAGAGTGTATCTGGGGAGCTGCTGCAGGAGAGGCATTTTCTGATCAGAGCTAAGAGTAATAGGCAGGGGTGAAGGTCAGATACCATATCTGAAAAAATCTTTCTTCTGTCTGCTTTACTTCACCAGAGAGCTGAACTTCTTTTCATCCAGTCTCACCTGCAGACAGAATGACGATGGCCTTTGCTCCGGACCTCCTGCTATAAGCCACTGCAAAGCAGATATATAACTCTGCTAACTTTATTTAATGAGAGAGCAGAGAAGGAGATCTGCAGGTGTAGACTGAGAAATAGACACATCATGGGCGTCGGAGCCAACAAGTGAGGGTGGAATATATCGCTCCCACTATTTAAAGCTCCGGCTAGCTCTTATATTAACTTTGGGTACATTGGCAGGACACACACACACACACACACACACACACACACACACACACACACACACACACACACACACTCACACATATATATATATATTAGGGCTGTCAAACAATAAATTTTTTCTTAATCGTGATTAATCGCTGAATTTTAAAGTGCTCATATTTTTGTGTAAAAAAATAAAATAATAAATTGTATTTAGAGGTTATGTCAGACTAGGTTTACATGGTTTAATTTTCAAAAAACACCATATTTTTGTTGTACTGCACATTGCTGCAGCTCCTCTTTTCACCCTGTGTGTTGAGCTCTCTGTTTTAGCTACAGAGTGAGACATCTCACTTCTGTTCCATCTTTGTTGGGAGTCGCACATGCGCAGTACCTCGGTAAGGACTACTAGCCAGTCAGAAGCAGAGTATGAGGGCGTGCCACGCTAGCAGCTAGGCGAGCATTATAACGTGTGTTACAAAGTGATGCACATTTGTCTCTGAAGTAAAGGCTGGACTACAATAGAGCTGTTTGGAGCAGTTTGTGAACAGTGTTTTCTGTTGGAGATGGTAAGTTGGGGTGGACTTTGGGCTTTTTCCCTTTGCAAACCTATAACGTGCACAAAAAAGATATATAACAAGTGGAGGGAAAAAGCATAATATGAGCACTTTAATAGTTGTTTTATCACATGATTAAAATTCAACAACTGTTTTTAAGGCTGTATTATCAATGTAAACCACTTATTACCAGTGTATATTGATTGGGAATCAAATTAATGCAAATAAAGTTACTTTATGAACTTGACTTTTAGATTTATTTGATTATTTCAAATCAAAAGATATGCAACAAGACTGAGGTAACACAATCAATGTCTTCAGAAATATAGCTTGCCTTAAGCTTTCTTTTTTTAAATGTAAACATAAATTATACAGCAAAAGTGCATGCACAAGATGTCAAGATGGTCTGCAGTTAGTTGTCACCCATTTCGCAAGCACTTCAGTTAATTTTTTCGATTTGGTTTCATCCACAGGTCTGTGGCGACTTGCACTCTCCAAAATAGTGCTTTGCCTGAGTCCGCTAGCATCAACCTGATTAGCTGGGCTAGCTGCATGCTTAGCTCGTAGATGGTAGCTTAAACCTGAAGTGCTTCGGTGGTATTTTAATTCCATTTCACACAAGGTGCATATTGCTTTTGACTTGTCAACGGAGCCGTCTGGGAGTTTTAAAACGTGCCATTTAGAACTGTGTTGTTCATCTCCATAGCTGCAGCAGGAGGTAGGAAGTGTCTGTGGCAGCTTGACAACAAGTAAAGGTGTCTCAAAGGGTCAAAATAGTAGCAGCCAAAGATTCAAGAGCGTAGTGATTCTTTGTAGCAAAGATTAAGGTAACAGCACCAGTGATGGTGTAAAATAAAGAATCTTTAACACAATTATAACGTGTTATGTCTTTAATCTCATCGCAATTCACGTGTTAATGCTGACAGCCCTGTGTGTGTGTGTGTGTGTGTGTGTGTGTGTGTGTGTGTGTGTGTATATATATATATATATATATATATATATATATATATATATATATATATATATATATATATAAAACATTATATGTGTATCCTTGTGGGACTGCAATCATGACAATCATAAATATTATGTTTGGATTGTGTGTGTGTGTATGTGTGTGTGTCAGATGTTTGTTGGGTGACCATACAGATGTTTTTTAATGTTTGTCTTTTGAGGCAACAAAACCAGAACGCAGCACAGACGCGCCCAGTGGAAAATCGGGGTAAGAATTTCATTGCCAGCGACTATTTCTGGTATAACTGGTATGTTCTATAAGAACTGTATAAGAACCTTAAACCTTATATTATGCGTCTTTGCTAGCCTTGCTCTGTCTGCTGGTGAGCCAGCACCTCACTAGAACAGATTTTTGTTTTGCTTCTCTATCTCCTAACATCAACATGTCGAGAAGATCGACTGAAAATAAGGTATGATGGCTTTTTAATTTCCCACTGACTAACCTCTTCTCTCATTAAGACAAACTTTAGTACTGAGATTAATTTCACACTGGTTCACATGAGGAGACACACGCTTGAGTAACATCTTTGATTCTTAAATGATATGGTAGGTGTCCCTCCCGCAAAGGAGGTTTGGATCTTAGATTAATCCCCAAAGACACAGCATCAGGGTGACTGAGCCGCCTGACATTTATGAATGCCCCCACTCAGTCCATTACTCACACTATTGCGCAGTAAAGGCCAGGAGAAAGGATAATTGGCAAGATAAGCATCGACTGGAGAGAAATAAGAGCAGAGGATCAAGAATAAATCACTGATGGGAGTATTCCACAGATGCATTCAGCACAATCTCATCTACGCAGAGGTCCTGTCAGATCCCTAAATGTGTCTTAAAGTGTATTCCACAGAAATTTACAGAATTAAGTAGCCTTCTAAAATGTCCTTAATCTTTTTTTTTTTAATGTAATTTCTTTTTGAGGCCAAGCAAGGCTTCAAAAACAAATGAAAATATAATCTGTGAAGCAATTAATCTGCGCTGGCTGAGTACATATGTAGACTTGTTATTAATATGTTGCATACCGTATATATGGATTATTTTTCTTGCAAATGTGTAAGTGCATTTTTCTTCACACTGCAAAAAATACTGAGCCTATGTAAAAATATGTATATGTCTGCAGAACAGCACAGTTGGGTATATTTCATTGCCAATATAATGCATAATAAATATTATATATAAGAGCTGTCAGTCTTCCTCTATAATACCATTCAAATTTCATTTGTTCTTTTTTTTAATATTCCAATAATATTTGAATATTTAATACTCAAATGCAGCCTGTTAAATATAAATAGTATTGATTGTTTTACTATTCAAATTATATTCGACTTTTGAAATTCGTTCCAACAGCCCTAAAACATACACACACAGTGGTGGAACCAATATTCAAATCCTTTACAAGTACAAGTAATAGAATAGAATATGTTTTATTGTTATTGGACAGCAGCTGTGCAACTCAATTTTTCTGCAACTCACCCTCAGTGATACACAAATAAAATGACAAGTACCCTTATAAGGCAAAAGACACAGAATAAAAACAATAAATATAATAAATACAATAATAAAAAAGTCAGATATTGCACATTTGTATTCGCAGAAGACTGCTATTGCACCATTATGTGTTAGGGTTCAGTTCCTTTATGGCACATGGGTAGAAACTGTTCATAAGTCTAGATGTGCGGGCCTTCATGGACCTGTATCGCTTCCCAGAGGGCAGCAGTGTGAAAATGTGATTGGATGGGTGGGAGGCCCAACGCAAAGATCAAGCCCTGTTAATGTCTTCTAGGGTGGGTAGTTGTGTGTTTATGATGCCCTGTGCAGTTTTAATGACTTTCTGTAGCACCTTCCTGTCGGCCACAAAGCAGCTAGCAAACCACACCAGAATGCCATGAGAGAGGATGCTCTCCACAGAGCATCGGTAAAAGATTTGCTCACCACAGGGTCCTCAGGAAATATAGCCGCTGCTGAGCCTTCTTGACCAGAAAGGTGATGTTCACAGTCCATGTCAGGTCCTGGGAGATGTATCCAGGAACTTGAAGCCATTGACTCTCTCCACCATGTCTCCTTTGATGTAAAGAGGAGCAGGTTCCTCTGTCCTCCTCCTGAAGTCAATAATCAGTTCTTTTGTTTTGGTGGAGTTAAGTGCCAGGTTATTGTCACTGCACCATACAGCCAGTTTTTGAACTTCATCCCTGTAGGCAGACTCGTCATTGTTCTGTATCAGCCCCACCACAATCGTATCGTCTGCAAACTTGATGATCCGGTTTGTGCTATGGGTCGGTGTGCAGTCATAGGTGTACAGTGTGTACAGGATGGGACTCAGCACACAACCTTGAGGGGCTCCAGTGTTGAGCGTCAGGACTGGGGAGTGATAGGTACCTAACCTGACAGTCTATGGCCGGTCTGTTAAGAAGTCCCTGATCCATTTGCAGGTGTTGGTGTTCACACCCAGGTCACGCAGTTTGTCCACCATTGTGCTAGGGATGATCGCGTTGAATACAGAACTAAAGTCTGCAAACAGCACCCTCACATATGAGCCGGGGCTCTCCAGGTGAGTCAGAGCAGAATGCAGAGCTGTGTTGATGGCGTCCTCTGTCAACCTGTTGGCCCAGTATGCAAACTGATGTTGGTCTAGTGTGGGCGGGAGTCAAGACTGGATGTGGGCCAGGACCAGCCTCTCAAAACATTTCATCATAGTTGATGTGAGAGCAACAGGTCTATAGTCGTTCAGGCTGGTGATGGATATTTTTTGGGAAGAGGCACGATGGTGGCAGTCTTGAAAGATCTTGGGACAGTGCATGTTGACAGAGAGAGATTAAAGATATCACTTAATACCTCCGCCAGCTGATCTGCACAGTCCCGCAGTACTCTCCTGACTTCCTCTGTGCTCACAGTGGGTGCCAGGTCGTTGGTGTTCGCTCTGAGTGCAGGCGCAGGCTCCACTTCAGACAACTCAAAGCGGGCGAAAAAGTGGTTGAGCTCCTCAGCTAACGAGTTGCTGCTGTTGCTGGTGGTTGGGCCCTTGTTACCCTTGTAGTTGGTGAGTTGCTGAATACCCTGCCAAATGCGTTGAGGGTCCCTGGTTTTGTCATTGACTGCATTCTTTGCTGGTCTATGCCAAAAGCATTGCATCTCTCAACGTTTTCCCTTCAATATGTTGGACAGGCTTTAAAGAGAGATTACTGAAAGTAGAATGATTAAAGGCTGAAATTGGCTTCTTCGGTCATCATCTGCTTCACATTACATTCATTTGGCAAACACTCTTGTCCAACAGACCATAAAATAAGTGTGTCAACCTTCAACAAGAGCTAGATTTAATGAATCATTGGAAGTGCAACCCTCATCTGAAAACATCTGTGCAAGTGCTTACTTTACCTTAAGGGCACATACAGGGGCGAAGGATGAATGGATAGATATCTTTTGGATGTGTAGCTGGAGGGACAAATAAATGGATGCCATGCTAAAGGATGGATAGGCAAAAAAAACAGATGGCGACAGTTTGTATCTGCTCTGCTGTTACTTTGAACTTACCAACCTCTGCAGCCATCACAGTGATGTTATGCCACGCAGTCTCCTCCCGGTCCAGAACCTGAGTAGTCCTGATGATGCCGCTGTTCACCCCGACGGTGAAATGCAATGGTCTTTCCTCTCCGTTTTCTATAAAGTACCTGTGATACAGAACATTGGGATTGGTTGTAAATCACGAGCTGCAGAATTGTTGTTACGGCTGCCGCTGGCACCCTCTCGTGTGTAACCCTTTTAGTGTTTTGTATGCAGTATGACAAGGGGGATGTGTGGCTCCCAGCTCTTGGAATGGTTCCAGAGACAGTTTAGAACTGAGACGCCCCAACTCAGAGTAGTTCCCTGTATCTGTGTTGCGTTGGCTCCGCCACTGTCACGCCTCTTTAGGAGACTAGCGGCAGGTCCTGAGTGTATTGAATCCAATGGGAGAAGTGAACAAGAACACAGGTTATGACCGATTTCTTCACCCCATAGTCAAAGTACATTTTGGACCACATTTTTACAAGCCACATATCTCCTGAACATTCTGACACTAAAATGGCATTTTTCAGATGGACACATCGGGGGAATGTCTTTGTCTGAGACCTGTTTCTGTCTCAGGACCGGACTCCAGCGAGATCTTGCAACACAGATAAGCTAACGCCCTAACAAAACAAATTTGGTAATGCTAAATATTAGGGGTGGGAATCACCAGAGGCCTTATGATACGATACCATCATGATACAATATTATTGTGATTTTAAGCATACTGCAATATTCTGCGATATATTGCTATTTATTACCTTTTTTTCCAACTTCACATTTTTCCCAATTGCAAATGATGTCCCCAAAAGGAAACTTTGTCAACATCTGTTTTATCTAAAAAGTACATACATTTGTTTTTGTTCATCTCACTTCCATTTTATTGCTGCAAAATGGGATTGTCAAGCAGACAAACGGACCAACACATATATAATAATAGATCGATACTTGGTGCCTGTGTATCGATACAGTATTGCCATGGAAAATATCGCGAAACTCGCGAAACTCCCCACCCCTACTAAATATGTCTTTTAGCTGTGTAAATATCTAATGTTAGCAAAAGAAAGTATTAATAAATTGAACAAATAGAACTTTCATCCATCTACACGACCGTTCACTACACTTTCAAACAAGGCCACACCCATTTAGGAGAGAGGAAGTGTTTACCGTTTCATACCATTGGCGCGGCTTGAAATACGCTATCTTTAGCATAGAGGATCTTTGATGGCAGCTGTGATTCACCATGATCAGTTTGCCAGCGTGCCACTTGTTACCTGTTATTCAGAACTAGTGAAAGTGAATTGACAACTTTGTGCTTATTAAACTGAGGTATTCGCAAGCTACCTGGGGACTGGGCCAGGTTTAAAAACTGATACACGTTACACACACAGAAGTTCACTTGTTTAACCACACTAGGTGCAAGGCTGCTGATCTTACTGTTCTTTTTTGTAAGCTTAATTGTGAGGTTTTAGTTCTATTTTTGGTTTCCTTCAGACAAAGTAAATTGTAGCTCTTGTTTTACGAATGATCTTTTAGTTACAGTAGGGACAGCACCCTCCAGCCCTTTCTCTCTGTAGTCTGCCTCACTTATTTATGTTTTGTATGCAACTATTTAAACTCTTGTTAAAGGGGAACTATGCAGTTTTTTTATTTATAGCTTCGGAATGGTTATATGACTTTTTTCAGGTTGAATGGTGGTCGTCTCGCTTCCCCCTAGCACAGTGGTTCTCAAACTTTTTTCAATAATGTACCCCATTTGAATTGTGTTTTTAAGCCAAGTACCCCCTGACCAGCGATAGATTTACCAAACAGCCATGTAACTGAAAAACATTTAAATGCTAATGAAAAAAGGCAACAAAAACTTAAAAAACCCCCGTAAAAACTTGGAAAAAGTCGAGTAGGAAGGAAGTAAGGCAAGAACAGGTGGAAAATAGTATCAAAAACTTAGAAAACAGCGACAAAAACTTTGTAAAAAGCGACAGACTTGTAAAAATAAACAGTAGAAAGAAGGAAGACAAACTTCGAAAAAAGTGACAAAAACCTTGAAAAAGGCGGATTTTTTTTTTTTTAAAAAAGCAACAAAAGCTTCGAAGTAGAAAAAAGGAAGGAAGGAAGGAAGGAAGGAAGGAAGGAAGGCAAGAACAGGTTGAAAATAGTGACAAAAAGCAACAAACGTTTAAAAAAAATGACAAACTTCAAAAAAACAGTGACAAAAATGTACAAAAAAAATGCTCACGTACCCCCTGCAGTCCTCCAAAGTAACCCCATTTGAGAAACACTGCCCTAGCGCCTGTGAGCGGTAAAACCACCCTTGCAACTTTGGGCCGGCCAGCCGCCGGCCTCAGTGTCAGGAAGTATCGCGTGATATCAAGTCTTGCGATGTAACGAATTGCTTCACTGCACTGCACATATACACGCCACTACACACCCCCATCCAGGAACCGGCTAGCTATAAGAACAAGGTAGCGAGTGAGTTGTTCACACATCGTCATGGATGAGCCGGCAAAAAAGAAGCAGAAAGCTAGGAAAGCATTGTTGGAGGAACAGAGAAAGAGGAAACGGCAGACTGACCGAGCGAGGGGTCAGCTTCTTTGAAAACAAATGCACATGACCAGAGGGAGAAGATGGGAGGGGGGAGAGTCGCCAACGAGTTTTTACGACAGCGTTGCCAAATATCTATTCTGAAGCTGTAGGTGGAGCTCTATAGAGAAAACTGCGAGCAAAAAATGAGAAAACAGCAAAGAAATTACTGACTTACTGAAGAAAAAGTTTGATGTGGCTAATACATAGCAAGAGTAAAAAATACGCACCAACGCGTTGCAGAACACAGGCCTCCTTCAGGGTGACTCACACCTGGTTTTATGTTGCTTCCTTTTACCATTTCGAGCTGGGTTGCAACAAAGTGCAATAAGAATATAATTCAGAGGGACACTGGGTTGGTCAGTCCACAACCTGCTATCCCAGAATGGTGCTAACCATAGCCCTTGGACATTGAGAGTCTCACTGCTGTCAACGAGCCAGAGCAGTGCTCTTCTTCCTCTATAGCCCAGTTCAGACCAAAGATTCGCGACTAGACGAGTTGAAACTTGCAGCCTGCCGGTTGACCAATGACCAATGCGACGAGACGTGTATCATCTCCATAGCAACAACTCCTTGTACTTCTGCCTAACTTCCGACTTTCAGGCATTTTTGTAGCTGGATATATCATTTGTAGCTCCTAAATATGAATTTGGATAACCCTAGTGATAGTGAGATGCTTGCTACACTTGCATTTCTAATGATCAATTGGCGAAAACGTTTGATTTATTTATGTGATTTCCTGCTTAGTTCTAACGCCACTCCCTCTCTTCAGTCACTCTCTTGGCGCACTCGACCACATACCATGCTCATGGGCGTTTGTTGAGCCTCCGTCTAAAACTCTGCCCTTTTGTCCAGTTGACAGTTTGTAACATAGAAATAAAATGGATTATGGGTCATTTTATTTCTATAGTTTGTAGCTGACTTTACAAGCTGTATTTGCTGTCTATTGGCTGTTGAAACAGGTGACGTCACTTACATGTTAAAACTGAGCCGGTTCACACAACTTTTCCCTGCAACGTTTTAAAACAGTTTTGTCTTGCCGCAAATGTTTGGTCTGAACTTGGCTTAATGGACCGGATGGAGGTCTGATGGACCTGGGCTAAAACTGAGAGAAAGCAGCGCTGTGCCCCCGCTGCAGAACATGTGCCAAGGGAGACATAAGCAGATAAGAGAGGGAAATGTAGTATTTTCACAAAAAGTGTGGTTTTTGCAAAGCAGTACAATTCTTCAGTGGACCTGCTGTACATGCCGGAGACAAAAACTGTGACACAGCTCTGACACAACTGCAAAGTCTCTTTAGTTGTAGAGACAACTGAAGCCCAAAAGCTACAGACATACAGTACGCATGCAGGAAAACCCACACACACACACACACACACACACACACACACACACACACACACACACACACATCTCCTCATTGACTGTTTCATTTACCTGACAGCGCTGTTGGTACTATCAGGGTCCACGGCGGTTACAGTGCCAACCTGGGTGCCGGCAGGTGAGTTTTCATATATGTCCATAATGTAGTAGTCCATGGAGAAGACAGGAGGCTCATCCACATCACCCACAATGACTCGCAGCGATGTAGAATCCTTAAATGGCCCCAGGTGGGCGAAGCGGGGGTCTGGATGAGTGTTGGAGACTTCAATGTTGAGCGTGTGAACCTTTCTCTTCTCATAGTTTAGAGGCTGGGGAGGAGACAGAACAAACATTTATCTTACTAAAGGACACATTCAGGACAATGACAATAACGGGCTGTCGGACAAATGCCAATTTGGTCCAATGTGACATGTTTTTGGACTATTGGGGCTTCGGAATTCATTTGAGCTGTCAGAACAAGGGCTCGGCACCAGTTTCAGATTGTGTTTTGACCACCAACACAATAATAACCAACACCAAAATAACTGATGAATGTTCAAATGAAGCTTAATGAATCATTGGTTGTATTTTGAGATACAAGTTTTACAAACAAGGATGAATTGCACAATGGTTATGTCACTCCATGTTTTAGTCTGTTAAGTACAACACATAGGATGCTATATTACTATTTTTCTGACAGCAGTTATGAGTCTGTGTGTCCATTTAGCTGGAATAACAACTACTGCATCACATTATTTTTTTATAATTTATTATATTTTTGAAAGGGATAATTTCAGGCTTTTAATCTGAACGGTGGATGGCATTTCTGGAAGTCTTGTTTCCAAATTTCCACTATACCGTATGCTCAGTTTAGCAATCTATTCACACAGTTGATTAATCTGTTGGTTTAGCAATTCATGTGCACAGATTTCTGTGCCAATATTGCTTTCTACCATGACCCCTAAAGGGCTTTGTTCATTCATGAATGCAAATGGAGGGTCCTATCTTGCACCCAGCACAGCTCAGCGCAAAGCCCGACGCAAGTGTCTTTGCTAGTTTAAGACCGACACGGTTGTCAATTTCCCGTCCAGCGCCCGCGTCGTTTAAATAGCAAATGCACCTGCGCCCATCTGTGCGCCCATGGGCGTGCTGGTCTTACAGGGAGGTGTGTTCAGGTGCATTCTTGGCGTATTGCTATCTTGAGGAAGCGGAAAGTGATTGCGCCATTGACCAACAAAAACCTGGTCAAAACCTGTTTACTGCCATAAAGTCAGTAACGCAGCATTTCATTGTTATTTTAACAGCGCATTAGTAAAATGCACGCACACTACGCTTGTTAAACACACAGGGATGTGCAGCAGCACACAAACATGCAAAAGATTAAAAATAAAAATATTACAATGTGAAATAGTATAATTGTGTATATCTATGTATTTTATATTACATGTTATTATGGTTACTGCCGTTTTCACTTCACGCAAGCAGATCAGTTTCTTCTCCTGAAAATCTCTCCTTCCTGCTTAGCAAATCCTCCATCATAATAGCAATGCACCAAGGTACAAACGCGCCTGGCTTTTAAAGGGAATGGGAGATGACACACTGATTGGTTTATTGCATGTGATGCCCAAAACACACCTATGATTAATTAAGACACTGAGTACAACCCCTTTGAACCATGCGCCTGGCGCTCGGACCCTTTTTTTCGCCGTTAAACTAGCAAAAGTGGATTTGGACACGCCCCAAACGCACCTGCAACAGGCGCTCCACGGCGTGCGCTTAGATCATTAAAATACGGCCCGGATTGTAAAATGGTTTGTATTGGGGGGCTTTCGTTACCGATCAGCTGGTATCCATATTGTATTCAAAATGTTTCCCTATCCATAAGAAGTCTTTATTTAGCATCTCTAAAACTTAACTAAACTAAACTCTTGGTGCTCTTTCTGTATGTGATGAGTGTGTGTGTGTGTGTATGTATGTGTGTGTGTGTGTGTGTGTGTGTGTGTGTGTGTGTGTGTGTGTGTGTTTTAGAGGCAATTTGTAAAGCACTTTGGATAAAAGCTGCTATATAAATGCAGCCATTCCCAATAACCTAAAAAAACATCTGCATAGTCTTTGCATTCATATCCTGTTGGAGCATTGAATGTTCTCATAGCGCTTTGGCCATGGGAATCGCCAGCTTTTAATGGCTTCTAACAAAGAAATATCCACAGCAATGAATGCCTAAGAACACCCATTGATTATTCTTCCCAAAAAAAGTGAGCCATCCCCAGAATACAAAGTCTTAAAATATGCTGACAAAAGTAAACTTCAAACATTGGGGGAAAAGGAGAAAAATAATTCTGGACCTCCCTTCCTCTGTTCTCAAGTTTGTTGCAGCTGGAGAAGAGGTACAAAGAAAATCAAAACCACTTTTAACTTGTGGCTCCAAAAAAACAGTAATGCTCACTCCTGCTGAGCGCAGGCTTTCCTGTTGTCACAGTTTAAAGGCTGCAGGGGCAAATCAGACACACCTGAGCGCTTTCACGAATTTCAGTTCGGCTAAAGCTAGGAGTACCGGCCATGCATGCTGGATTTCATCCAATTCCTGTGCAGTTCATTACAGCATGTTTGTAAAGAGGCAGAAAACTATTCAAACTGTGAAGGCAAAATATTATTTTATGACACTTTGCACCTGATAAAACTAGTGCAGGTGCCTGTAATATGAGTTGCTCAATAGAGCAACATCAACTCTCTTTTTGTATGTGCTTTGGATAGTAATTAAATATAATTAAGTTCTGTGCTAAAAAGTGCAGCAATGGTTACACAGACTGTAACACAGTCTAGGAAGCACTGCGTAGCCAAATCAAACTGGAAACTGTGACTCTGTGACTCAATAGAGAGCATGGACGTTAGCATGTTGCTCACGGCAAAGCTGGTTTATTTCTGAAACAATTGCATACAGTTTCCACACATTCACAATGTCTCCATTAGCTCTCTGATAAAAGTGCATGTTAAAATGATAATAAAATGACTCGAAAACAAAAATAAATAAATGGTGTAAGCAAACTGATGATAAATATGAAACAGTCTGACGGAAAATAAATGCACATAAATTCAAATGATTTAATACATCTGTTAAAATAATAAAAACTAAACATTTAGCCTTTTCAACCTATAGTGGTGTATTTCATTTTGTTCCCCTGCCTGATTACTGTTGCAAATGATAAAACAGAATACAGCTGTGTCACGATTGATGACTGGAGAGGAGGCTTTTCAAGTTCACAATTTGTCTTTATTAACAAAAATAACACCAAAATATATTCAAACCAAAATACAAAAACAAGCTATTAAACTGAGGCAAACAAACACGTCAACCTCACAGCAAGCTGCCAAGATTCTTAAGCCTTCTTCTCCTGAAGCCCTTTTTACTCAGCCTCCCCTAATTAGAACCTACCACCTGCACAGGTGATTATAGGGTGAGCTATCCTGAGCAAGCAACAGTAACACTTAAGTTTCTCAAAACATCATTACAATTGGATAGATCAGTTACTGCCAACATTACTATTTATACATATATTTGCACCCACTACAATAGGCACCCCAAATATTATAAACATGTCATTTACTGCAGCACTATCCTACCTATTGTTCTTCACCTTAGGATTGCCCAGCCCCTCCATACAGAAAGGACCTAATGTGGCAAACCTGCATCCACTCTCCCTGATTAAGCTGGTGAGCAGCTGAGCTACCCCCCACATCACAGGCAGAACCATAGCAAAACGCTATGAACCCATAAAACCTGCTGAACAGGCCTATGTCAAATACTAAAGTAAGGGACCGTTTGGTATTTATGGAATGGACCACTGGAGGAAAATAGGGGAGGGTCATGTCTTTTTATTCTTTGTTGAGGGGAAGGTCATCCAACATTTTTTTGTCTGGGGTGGGGGTGTCACCCAACTTTTGTATTCATGAAAAGAGCAAAATTTCAAAGTGGCTCGTTTGGTGCATATTTTTCCATGTAGCTCTCAGTCTCGGCCCTCCTTCGCTACCAGATGGGTCTGACCGCATACGCGGAGTTTGCTGGGGGCTGAAACGGATAATTCCATTGTTTAAAAAATTAGTGGAATAATTACGTCTGACATGACCAGATATTTTATAAATATTTTAAATAACACAAAACAACTAAATGGTGGTAGGTAATACATCATATTTCATATACTGCTTTAGTAAAAAAAATATTACCTGGCTGACGATGGGAGCAGCAGGAAGCAAAAAACGAAAATGACTGTTACACTATCTGGACATCTTGCCGTGCCAACATTGCAATAAAGGTTTTCTAAATGCCATGTGTATAAATGTGATGTCAGCTTACTAATTGATTGCGGGTTTTGTGTAGATTTGGCTTTTATACGTTTATTCCACTTTGTTTAAACGGCGAAGTTCACCTGTTTGGAGCTGGCTGGTGAATGTGACGCTCGTATAGGCCTTGCTGGATACACCGTGACCCTGTTTGTGGATCTACTGATCGCTGTGGATTACTTTTTTTCTTCTTCGTGTCATTGGATTACGGCAAAATACGGATCTTTTTTCTCAACGTGTCTTAACGTTTTATGGTGTGATTGCGCTTCGTTTCTGCGTTTGGAGAGGCATCTCAACAGACTGTAGGTCCAACACTGATTGTTCACTGTTACATTTTAGTTGAATTATTCCGCCACCGTCTGTCTATTTAGTTCCAAGACAGCCGTGCCGCGATTGGCGACTGATTATTACCCAGTTTGCTTTGCTGAATGGTCTCAATGTTTTATTTCAGGTGAATACTAGTTAATTAGAGGAGTAACTTAGTATTTGATGTAATGCAGAAAGTGTGCATTTAGTTTCCATGCTTATTCTGTTTCCACAACAATGTTAGTGAGTAAATCTACTGAAATGGCCACCACACCATAACAGTGGGGTGTGATGTGTAAGATGAGAAAGCAGAGGTTAAGTCATGTATCTCGTTGCTGTAAAAAACAATGGGCTTCTGTATGTTTGCCAATTGCAAACCAGTACAGAAGGCATCAATAAAATGTTGGGGAGGGTCATGGCTCTTTTCCCATTTATTTTGGAGGGTCATAGAAAATGTATTGCTGGCAAAGGGAGGGTCAAGTCTTTTTTTGACGAAAGATCACAAAACTCCTCCGGTGGCCCCTTAAATAAATAACGAACAGTTCCTAACAAACTAAAACAATAACCTACAACATTCCAGTGAAATTAAGAATCAAGCAGACACCAAACAGTACTCATTTTGGGAACAGGGCCTAGTGAAAAGGGAGAAAGGCAGCCTTTTCACAAGCTGTTTCACAGCATATTGCCTCCTGAATTATCATATGACAGGTTGCTGACAAGCAACGTAGCATTTTTATCAACACAGTGCTCACTTCACATAAAACGCCACATTGCATCGCTATCCGCCGTGTCTCAAGGTCCGATTCACAAAAGATATTGTGCTAATGATATGACAGCGCAAACACATAAAGTCAAGCAGCTGTGCAGTCATGAAGTTTTGCAGTTGAGTGCAATTTGCCCTTTTTTTGCGTCTGATCGCAATTCTCCATGTGGCAAAGTATAAATGTTCCACACAAAAAAAAAAAAAAAAAACGTATAAATGTTGCACCAAGAACACAGTCGGCAGAACAATGGCAGAGAGAAAAAGAAAAATTACATTTTCAGAGTGCGAGCTACAGCTCCTGACCGACAAGGTGCGGAGGCATTCCTCAAAACTTCAGCCAAGGAACTTTAAAGGTTACAGAAAGATTGAATATCTCAGTCTGTCAGTACTGTTGCTGTTACAGTATAAACGCGCTTCAGTTACCACCAACTCCATGTTTTTGCAATGAGGCCAATTTGCATAAGGAGGTGCCTTTTCTGCGCCAAATGGATGCATATTACACAATTTAAATATGTGTAAATAGCACAGGAGCACCAAGAAGCTTTTTGCTTGGCAGTGCCGTTTAGGGTGTATTACACGATTTTCTTTTTGTCTTACTTGTGCAGGTTTAGCTGTCTCGCAATGCTTTTGTGAATTCACCTGACAGAGTATGACAACATCCACTTCATGTGCATGGATTTTTATGCCAACTCTCCTCGTGCCACATCACTCCTGACGGGCTTTGTACATAGATGAGCTCCGGCAACCACTAAGGGACTCAGCAGGTAATACTTCACCTCATTTGTCAAGTTTCTACTTGCCATAAGCATAAAGCTATGGTGCGTGACTATTTTTATATTAATGAACGTCCGTTACATTCAAGCCATTGCCAAATGAGTTGATACAAAGCTAATTAAGCCTATTAGCTCTACAACAACTCTCTCTGTATTTCTCAGTATGGCTTTGTTTACAAAACGGTGTAGTCCAGAGACTTTCGTGCGCAGAAGCAGAGTGATGTGTTGACGTCATCGCTGACCCGGATTTTCCACAGCAGCGTAGAGTCTTGCCTGCCTGACTCACAGATGTTATTGTCTCTACAAGTACTTTACAGAATAATCCCGTGTTTATTAAGCTAGTATCTACCTTCCACTCCAAGCACTCCTGCAATTAAACTCCATGCCTTCTCTTTTTTAGTGTTGTCCTTATAAAGGATTTGTAATGTCTATTATGTTTTCCACCTCCAAGATGAATCTCTCGTTGTCCATGGTGTTGTAGAGGAGACATACAGTATACGATATTGGGGGAGGCGGGGGGGGGGGTCTTTTGGTGAATTGACTGGATGCTCTCGCTGTTTCACCGCCTGCCTGGCTGTGTGAACGCCCCGCGGCTCGCGTGAAAATAGACCTGGCGCATATCTTTAGCAGAGAGCTGGGATGTGCCATGACACGGGTGGTGGAATATCAATCGGTCGATCGATCGGTGCCTCCAGAAAGCAGCGCAGACGTGCCAGGTGGAAAATAAGGGTGAGAAAGGAAACAGCAGCGCTCAGCTTTTGAGACGAAGAGGACTGCTGCAACAGGTGAAGGCATGGCTGAAAACCCAAAGAAGCACCCACGAAATGTTTGTTTGAAATGTTCGAAATGTTGTCAGTGATTGTACTGCTAAGAAAAGACCTACACGTTCAGCAGAGAAAATCTGCTTAGAAATATAGTGACTATTGGATAGGATAGAACAACACAATGCAATTCTGCTAAATAAAACATCATATTCATTATTAATTTGGGGGGGGGGGGTGCCACCCCGTTTCCCCCTTCTAGCCCCACCCCTGCATAACACTGTCATGTGTGTTCTTTGGATTGCTGGTCAACACAAATTTGTGAAATGCTTCCCGTAATATGTGGAGTGCAGCAAGTTATTAAGTGAAAGGAAACATACATTGCCCAGTTACTGTATTGCTGCGTAGTGACAAGCCAATCACAGCCCATCTTGCGACAAAGCAGTGTGTTGAAATGCAAATGCAGTGTGTTCCAAGCACTAATGTCAAGACATATAGTTGCATTCTGGCATTTCTGTGGAGAAAAAACACACCTAAATCTTTGATGATACATCAATGATACATCAAGGTATACTGGCCAACTGGGCTAACCTTGACAGCAGTAGATGACTAAACGAAAGCACAAGCCAGAGAAAAAAGCTTCATCGTGTTCTTGGCCACTACAGTGTCCCTCACAGCCGCACTTGAAACTGCAGCTCAAACTTGAAACACATTACATAATTGCATAAGCCTCAGTGTTGGCCTGTGTGTTGTGATCTCTGACTCATATACCTGCTTGAGGGAAATGATTCCCTCCCTGCGGTCAGCATCGGTGGTGATGGTGAAGAAGGCAGCTGCGTCGGCATTAGTGATGCTGTAGGTCATCTCAGCGTTCTGCTTCTCATCTTCATCGCTGGCTCTGATCCGACCCACGGCCTTCCCTACTGGAGCCAGCTCTGCTACATACAGCTGGTAGCTCTCTGCAACAGCGACGCAACATTTCATTCTATTTTTTTCATTATACCTTTTAATGATATTCAGTGCTTTTTACATGCAGTTTGAAATGTTCTCTCGTTTTTTTTCTTTAGATTTGGACTTATAACAGACCAGGATAAAAAAAAGGTGTGTTCTGAAACATAGAGTGTGAACTGAAGAAGAGTAACTTTTTAGAGAGGGGTAAGCAGCGTACAAACAAATTGTCAACGCATGTCAACGCATGCGCAGTGTGCATATCCATTATTTACAATAATAATCTCAGTCTGTCAGTGGAAAAAAATGTGAGCTCAGGAGTTCTGCTCTAGGAATATCACAGCATTGTGAAACTAAATCCAGAATCTATGCACCTAGATCGTTCAGAAAAAAAATCTGAGCCATTTTCAGAAAATAGTGCTTTTAAGGCATTAGTCAAAATCGCATACATCTCTAATTTATACTGCAATACTGCATATTGGACATATCTGCTTTTCCATAGATAAATATCTGATTTCATTTGTTATACCACCTCACCTTTGTAGTAATGACCCTGTGGCTAAGCATTAAAGTAAGTTTTCTCAGAACCGTTGGTGTCTTTCTAGTTACATAATTCAGTGTTTCCCTTACCATGATGGTCTAAAATTATGTTAAAATGCAAAGTTAGCACAGTAGAATAACGTTTAAAAAAATTACGTTAAAAAGGGTGCCAGGCACCCCTAAAGCCCTGATCCTAGAATCGCTGCCTGGTCAGAAACAAACGGTGTGTGAGAGGGATCTCCTACTCTGTGGAAACTTTGGCGGGTTGTCATTGATGTCGGTGAGGGTGATGTTGACGGTAGTAGATCCAGACAGTCCTCCGACCGAGCCAGCCATATCTTTGGCCTGGATCACCACAACATAGTGGTCCCTGGTCTCACGGTCCAAGTTGGACATCGCTGTACGGATGATACCTGAGGTAGAGATGAGGAGAGAAGAAATATATGTAATACAATTTTAATTAAACAGGGACAATGCGCTATTAAACATTAACCCTGTATAAGAACAAGGAGATGCATTGCATATTTTCTTCCCAAAAAACCTACAGAATCAATTGTTTCAGTGACTGCCCCAGAACGACATATGGTTATGTTCATAACCCCAACCCTAACCCCACTAACCCTAACCCAAACCAAGGCTCAAAACTCTGCACCAAAATGATTTTTTTTTTTTCAGGAATTCAACTGTCTGTCATGTAAACCCAAAAATACAAATACAAAATCATTAAAATCATGAACTCAAGTGTCATTATGAAACAAATCAGCCTTCATTTCAACAACAACGAATGAATGAATGAATGAAAAATAGCAATGCGTGTTATCAAAATTCGCACCTAGCCGCCTAAATAGGGCCTACGTACTGTTGCAGCCAATGAGCAGCCGACAGGAGCTGGCTGCAGGACGACTCAATCACCATGAACAGTTTTTAATGTTCTATCAGACTTTGCTCTAATTTTCGGGACAATTAGGGCAGGATTCGGGATTCGGGACAACTGCTTGGATTTCGGGACTGTCCCGAATTTTTTGGGACGTCTGGTCACCCTAGTGTAGACTGTAGCTGTGTTGGATGTGTTAGTGCACTATTTCCGTGATAGGGAACGGTTTGGAACACAGCTTGTGATTGATGGACATCTTCCTGAGTCTCTTGTCAGTTTTGTTGCACTTGTTAGGGCAGGACAAATGACAGATTTACCATTCTTATTGGTAGATGAAGATTTGTGACCTAATAAATTCCCATCTAAGCTCCGGCCTGCTTTCAACCCGCAGAGGTCTAATCAGCTACAATAACTGAAAGCACCTGTGTGGGTGTTCAGAGGCTTTAAATAAGTGGCTGTAAATGCTACCATGCCAACGAAAGGTCCCCTAACCATAACACTTTTTTTTTTCACCCAAACCATGTTTTAATGTGATGGTAAAACACAAGCATGCGCGCACACAGACACACACACACACACACACACACACACACACACACACACACACACACCCCCCACTTGCACTCTGAAATGAAATAATCAATCATGTGGTGTAGATTGCATGTTTGCCAATGTCCTGCTGAAACCAAACACTTTTGACACTCTCACAAACTGAAAATCATTTTGATGATTTGATACCCATATATTTATGGCAGTCTATTTTTTTCATACATTATTCATACTGTAGTTGTGCGAGCTGTCTGGTTCTTGAAACATGTCTTCCTGCAGGACATCATCAGCTCAGTTACACTGAGTTTTGACACAAAATGCATTCCTATTTGCTCATACCTTCCTCTCTCTTATTTGATTTACATCTTTTATTTATGTACAGCAACAAAGAATAGCCTCTGTTCCCTACAGTGTTACTATATTACAGTACATACATGCACATTATTAAAGTGAATAAATAAATACATGAATGTATAATAAAACAAATTCATCCTCTGTGTGCAATTTTTATTTCAGAATTATTGCTTATTAGTTTTGCATAATTACCTTATAATAGGCAATATGTTTTGCACTATCCCTTGCTGCTTTGACGTTGTGAATTTCCATGTTGTGGGATTAATGAATGATTTTGAATCTTGAATATGGCATTAGCCAGAAAAAGCGCAAGTCAGAAACCGGCATGATTAAGACATGGCCTATAAACATTTATAAATTGTATGTAAGCTTTACAGTTGAAATTCAAGATTCAAGATTTCCTTCTGTCTGTTCCAAAGGTTAGAACTGAGCTGGGGAAAAAGGTGTTTAAGTTTGCTGCTCCCTCTACATGGAACAAGTTACAGAAATCCATGAAACTTAATGAGCTGGTCTCATTGGTCGCTTTTAAGAGGATACTGATTGACTTGGAGGCAGCCACATCTGGCTGTAGATGTTTTTTCCTGATGTGTTGAGGATTGTGGATGACTGAGGGATTTCCTGTTTCAGTTGTTTTATGTTTTTAGTGTTTTTGCAACCTGTTCTCACTCCGAACTAATAACTAATACGACGTTTGGACAGTGGCTGTCAGCGTTTGTGTATGTAGTTTTCAGTGGAGTAATGTAACTTGGTACATTTACTCAAGTACTGCACAAATTTGAGGTATTTACGTAAGGGTTGTACAGTATATTGCTGCTGGAACAACCTCTGGGAGCGTTTCTCGGGGAAGGACAGTCTCAATGTGACCTTATCTGACTACAGGCCTCTGGATCACCAGGCTACGGTGAACTGAAACTTTACTGAAGTAAAATCTGTCTACCACTGTTCCCACCCATTTCTAAAGCAAAGTGAACCAAGAAGCCCGAACCGTTAAAATGAAAAGTGTAAACAACACATTCTCACTCCCATCGCCTCAAAAAGAGATGCTTGGTCAGGCGCCTTTGGCATTTGTTATTGAAGCAAAATGTCTCTTTTGGCGTCATATGTAGACACGCTTGGTCGGGACATACATTTAACTTACATGCGGCACAAGACCGGGACAGTTAACTTTAGTAAAAAATCGTGGGTGGGGTTACAAAACGTACATTTTCAGTGACACGCGGGACAAGAACGGGACATAAATACCGGTCTCCTGGGTGAAAGTCTTGTGTTGTTTGACCCATCCACCGCCCCAACCTACCTCCTTACGCAAATTTTCGGTCTTTCATACTACTCGCTACCGTTGTCGCTTTTAATACTATGTCATGTTACAGCGCCGCGGTCAAACAGCTGCTATGCCCAGTGCGTTCTATACAGACGCTAAAGGGTGATTTTTGCGTGGGTATCTGACGCTGAAAGCCATTGACCAAGCGTCAGTATTTCACGAGTTGGGAGTGAGAACGGGTTGGTGAAAAAATACAAATTAAATGGATACTTAAAACAATTTAATCTGGGCTCCTGGTAGAGCGCACACCCATTTATAGAGGTTCACTCCTCTCTCTCCCCTTTCCATGTCTTCAGCTGTCCTATAAACATAAAGGCCTAAATGCCCAAAAAATAATCTTTAAAACTATTTAATCCTTCCTTTTCTCTTTCTCTTGGATTATTTCCAGTCAGAGGCCTGCACAGACTGTGTAACAGCCTTGTTCCACATACAGTCACCTGTTTTTAGGCCTTGGGCGTTACCCTATGGACCCTGGCGTGATCCAGAGAGTCTGGTGTGCAGCTGGTGTCTGGTGTGCACCATTTGTCACTGATGGCCTTGTGGCTATTGGCTAATGCTACTGTTTTTTTACCTCGCAAGGTAAGGTACTTAGAGGACCATTCTGGTGGTTGCACTTTGCTATAGTGATGTCAGCGTGTTACTATGGTGAGTATAATGTTATTATAACTGATAGAAATGATTGCCATATATTAGTTCAAAGTTGTAATAAACAGGAAGTATTCTTTAATGACAATTTTTAAGTGGAATCCACAATATGATTTACTAAAGCCTCCTCCTTAACACCAACTGAGCTTGAGATTGAGAACAAAATACACACATTCATATCCAACTCCATTCCCGTTTTGTTTTAATTTTGGTGTGTGTGTGATTTTGTGGCTATGTGCAGCAATCAGAGGTAACCTCAAGTTAGTGTAACCGGCAATTTCCACTGGATGCGGAACGTCTGCGGAACGTCTCCGGAACGTCGACGGAGTCATTAGGTTTCCATTAAAGTCAATGTGTGTATTTCCACTGACTGCAGAACGTCTGCGTCCCTACTCCGTCCTAGTTCCGTCAGTCCGCAGCCCTCCGGAGCAGATACGCAGAGCTTCTATTTTTGACGGACGACGGAGAGCTCCGCAGCAATTTAGCACAATTCAGATTGTGCGGGACAGGAAGTCGAGCACAGAAACAAAATAAAACATCCGGTTACTTTTCAAAATAAAAAACACCCTGTTCACGGCAGGTCATTTTCCCTGCACTACACCTTGAAAACACAGCACAGAGTTGTTTCCCCTCTACTCCTCTGGATGGAAACAAACTGTTGTTGGTTTTGTGGTTCTGTTTATAGAAACTACATCCTGTTATATCGCGCGAACATACGTCAATTCACGAGATCTCGTGGTTGGCTGGCCGCAGCCGTTACGCAACAAATCCGGACCTGGTGGGTATTGACGGACTACGGAGCACGCAGCCGTTCCGCAGCGGAGCCGTTCCGCAGCGGAGCCGGTCCGCAGACGTTCTGCATCCTGTGGAAATCCACGGTAAGTCAAGGCCTGCACTGTTAGAAAAACCCGTAGAAATACGGGCTAATATACTGTGTTATTATGAAGGAATTTTCTGTAATGACTTTTCACACCTGTGTTTTGATTTTTGGATTAACAGAAATGTCCGTTTAAAAGGTACAGAGGATACACTGTAAACCTACAGACGTTTCCGTTTTTGGATTAACAGAAATGTCTGTAAACTTAACGGAAAAGGTACTGGTAATTTTGTTTGCCAGGACATTATCTGTTTACAGATTTTTGTTCTTACAGTGTGAAGGAGTGAAGACTGGTCAAAATGACTTCACTTTGCAAACTGTCTACACTTACTTACCTAAACTGGTACTAACAAGGACAGAATTCCCACAACACAAACACACACACACAGAGCTCCCGCATGAGATGCAGACAGTGTTCAGCCTGGGGGCTCTGCTCCACTGCATTACTCGCTTCAGAGGCTAACAAAGCAGAGAGCCATCTGGCCTTATCAGCCCCTTTAGACTGAGCAGGGAGATACGGCGCAGGCTGGACAGGACAGCACACATTATGCACCTGTATCACAGAGAGTGACCGGAGGAGAGACACATATAGACTGAATGAGAGAGAGAGAGAGAGAGAGAGAGAGAGAGAGAGAGAGAGAGAGAACAAAAGGAAGTAGAGAGTTTGAAAATGCGTGAGAAAGGGGAAACAACTAGAGGGACTGGAGCCAGCTAAAATATACTACATTCTCAGAACACTTTCCCATTTGAGTAACAGAACTACATGGAAATACATTGTTAGTTGGTAATAGTGATAGTAGTAGTCAGTACAATGGTAGTCTAACATTGCCAGACCTTCTTCCACAGCACTGCGGAGGAGGGTCTGGCTAGTTCACACAGCATTCCGGGATGGGAGAAAAACGTGCTCTGGTTTATTGGTATTTCTTTAAACCAATCACAATCGTCGTGGGCGCCTCACGGAGCCACGGTGCCTCTGCAAAATAGCCTCGGGGAGGAACTTGTTTTAGTGGAACATGTGTACGTTCAAAAGTTGTTGGAACTTATCTTCATAAATCCACCAGAGTTTAAAATTCCAACACAAAGAAAGTGGAAGGTAACGGACATCTGACCGGAAAGAGTGACATCCAGCGGAATTTCCGGCGGCACCGGAGGATTCCCGGAAGTGGAACGTCGTTTGATATAGACTAGTACAATGGTTAGTTGTAGTGAATTGGTGAAAATAACACATACCTCCATCAAATTTGTATCAAATTATTATTTAGTATTAATAAATATAGATATAGATAGTTGTAGGGGTTTTAATATTTGTCTCACTATACAGGTTCACTTTTATTAGTTTTAAATATTTTTTAATAAGGAATATTTAGGGTCTCCCCTCCTCAACCTTTGAGCTGAAGAGCGAAACCCTGAATTCATGAAATCTATCAGAGACGTTAATTTAACTGTATCGACAGAAACATGGTGTCAAAATGATTTGCTCACTCACTGTCCTCCTGGATATAATGATGTCATGGTGCCCTATATAAAATTAAAAAGCATACGCAAGGTCAGAACATTGGGGGGGGGGGGATCTTGGGGTGGTGTAAAGGAGAGATTTGCTGTCAGATCTCACCAGTAAAACAGAGGCTGAACCTCATGTCTCTTATTTGATAACTCCTCGCCTGAATCGGAAGTTATTCTGGCCCTCCCTGGTGAAGGCCGTGATAGGCCTGAGGATACACAAGAGCAGCCTTCCCAGAAGCCTTGCAGCTGAAGGAGTTACTAACTTCGCCAGGAGGACATCTCATCCCTCTAAAAAAACACATTTCCTCTCTCCTCGCATGATTTCCTCGCATCTCTCCTGTGCTTCCTTGGTGGGATGGACTAAGGCGCGAGGAAGGGAAGCAAGTGAAGGAAACGGATGCAATTTAAAGACATGAGACGTACCTAATGTAAATCCCACATTTGGTTGAGGTTAGATCAAACCATAGGCACAGCTGATAGGGATCTATATCTCTGCGATTCTCTCTCTGCCATTTATATACCCCCAGTAGATTCACCTTATTTTGAGAGAGAGAGGGGACACAATTTTGAAAACAAGTGTTAAAGGGATGGAGGCAGAGATTAACTGTCAGAAACACAATCGTCACAATTTCAGACTCTTGAAATTAGTTTTTTACTTGGTTTTAGTTTTTTTTTGAAGGCCATAACCAAATGTTTCGAGCCACTGTTGAATTTGATTCGAAGGGGCGTACTGAAACATAATGTCTTCAGTCTTTCTGACAGAATGACACAAAACTGGACTCCACCAGCAGAAAACCAAAAAGACCTTGAGCTGTGCACATTCCCCCACTCGCGTCATGCTGAAATGAGAGCAGCCCAAATAATACAATGGTTGCTAGTCAGGGAGATCTATTTGATTTTGCATTTTCCCCATTAAAGGTTACTTGGCATTATAAATGCAGCTTTCTTCTGCATGCCCTCATCTCATTTTTCACTGTAATCCCTCGCACACAGACACATGAGAGTAATAGAGGGCAGATAAGAGGATACATTTTCTCTGCTTTAGCTCAGAGAGAGAGACAGAGATCAGAAAGCAAAGGGGAGGGAAGCTCAGCATACTTATTAGGGTTCAACTGATGTTTCTGCATTCAAGCTCCCAGTGGATCGTCTGCACTAGTCTTTAGTATCATTTTATTTGACCAGTAATACCTTACACTGATCCTTCAGCTTTTTTTCAGCTGGTTATTTTTTCATGAAATTTTAAAAAAGGCAAACACTGTGGCCACTGCTAGTTATATGAGAAAAATAAAATGAATAATCAAAGATATTTTGTGTAGAGTGTAACAGGAAGTAGTCAAGAAACAGAAGGCTGGGTGTGATCAAATGATTATTAGCAAAAGTATGTAGTTGTAACAAATGTAACACTATATTACATTGCATTATATTAATTCTATCACTATATAATCATATTAGTGTGTACATAATTTACAGTATACTGCACGCCAAATCATACACTAAATATATACTCTAATATATGGATATATAAAGGTGGGTGGGTGGTATCGAACTTGGCCACACACATGACACCAAATGAATAATAATGTTACTCCATAACAGATGGATGTGTAAACAAGCAACTATTGGCAAACAAGTTCACCATTGCAACTCAGAAGATAAATTTTAATGTGTTGTTTACAACTTGTTTCCGTTGCCACAACAATAAAGTATTGCAGCTTCATTCAAACAGTTATTTATCTGTCCTTACTTCTTAGTACGGGGGCCCTGAGAGCTACAATAGACACAACACAAGTAAATAAAGAAAGAGACAATGTTAGGTAGCAGCACACTGGCATGTGATGACTACTTTCAGCATGCAGCTGGTGAGTGGGCTGACAGTACATATAAATCAATGGGTACAGGTGTTATTACATGTCAGACGTCGCTGGAGTGTGTTGCCCTGTAAACCAGCAGTATGCTTCAAATTAAGTGTTTGTCAGTCGTCTGAAACTCTTCTCGAACACCTTCCATCAACTTTAGTAACTCTATCACTCGTGTCAAACTCAAGGCCCGCGGGCCAAATCCGGCCCCTCACAAACTTTGATCCGGTCCGCGCATCGATATAGGTTCATAATAAATTTTGTCCGGACCACTTTTTGGCGCTTTTTTACGACATTCTTGGCGCTTTTTTAGAAATTTTTGCCCCTATATCCAACATTTAGAAGGTTTCTTTTCAGAAAATATGGCAGACTGAGCAGTTTGATCCTCCATACTGTACTGTACATGATGCACCTGAGCTCGTAGAACCATATGCCACTCAGGGGACAGGACTGCAGTGCTGAGATTAACTTTCATTGATGTGGTTTCTGCACGTGGTCAAGCTAGAAATAAACTGTTAAATTCTGTCACATAGTCCAGAGTATATTACAGTCACATGTAATTGGATTTGTAATAACAAGTTCAGTGCCCGTTCAAAACATATCACATGCCATTGCACTGCTACATTTAACTGACAAAGAACGCAGCAGATTCAGATTCTACTCGCACAATATCACAGTTATAATATAATGCATTGTTATGTATTAACACTGTCCAGCATTAAAGTAGAGTAGATGTGTGCATGTCCTAAATAAATAAATGCATTTGGCAACTTAAACCACTGATTGATAGAAGAGGGATTTAACCGGTGGCCAGGGCCTTAGGCCAGGGTTTAGAAATGAGTGAGGTCCAGAATTCTTTCTTTCAATTTAGCTTATTTACTGCAATCCTGTGTGTGTGTGTGAGTGTGTATGTGTGTTTGTGTGTGTGTGTGTCGGTTTTGACAGCAAGGCCCGTAGGAGTGAAAGACCATGAGTGGAACAGACTAGACATGAGTGCTCGAGTGTGTGGGTGAGGTGTAAATACCTTATCCATGACCAGGTTTCGTCCCTGGTCTTGCCTGATAGCATAGTGTGCCTATGAAAAGGGACGTGCAGCAAAAGCATCTAGTGGAAGGCCTGCTTTCTGCCATCTTTCTCTTTCCATAGGAGCTCAGATTTTCTTTGAAGACTGCCCATTCAAGGAAAATCAATCAAATCTCCCCTCCACCTGGACTTATTATATAATAAAATGTTTTGTTGAATGCATTTGGTTGCCTCATATATTTTGCACTATCTCGCATTGCCAGACCTATCTCCACAGCGCTGTGGAGTGAAGCGTGATTTATGCTTCTGCGTTAACTCTATGCCCTGGCTACGTACGTAGGTACGTGGAGACACTGACCCTACGCTGATGTGCACCTCTAGAATAATCTTGAATACACCTCGCGGCGACGCATGTCGCTCAGCTATGGAAAGCCCCTACTCATTTCCTGGTTCTCCTTTTCCATAAACATGAAATCAAGGAGAGGGTTAACCTTTCCTGCTACATATTTCCCACCGTGGTCAGAAAACACATGGGAGACACTTTGTTTCTCCCACTATGCCTCTAGAGTTGCTACTCACTCACAGCTAATCGCCGTAACTCTCTCACTCGCTCTGCCACACACTCCCCACACACACACACACACACACACACCTTTTATTCTCTTAAAGAGATCAACGCACACACCAACGCACAAGTGTAAACTTCAGGCCACTTACGTCAGCGAAAGCTCCGCACGGAGCCTCCGCAGAACCATATATTACGCTTACGGTCTGGCTACACCGCACATTCATTCTAGTATAGGAGAAAAAAAGGCTCTGGGTTGTTGGGTTGCATTTCTTCAAACCAATTATTACAATCATCTTGGGCGGCGATAGCAGCTCTGTTAACAATCTCGGGAAGGAACTTGTTTAGGTGGAACATTTGCGCCCCGCAAAAGAAAACACCACATACAATATTAAATGAAGCTAACTGTTCACACAATACAGTACCGTGAGCTATTTAAATTAGCTGGATACATGGTTAAACCTCATTAGCTCTTACTAGTGTACCGCCGTGTGTACTTTGTCTACAACAATCCTTTTATATCGGTCCCACAACGTCCCAGTTGGACAATAAATGCCATAAACATATTCTTTATATATCATTCACAGAAAGAAACAAGCGGGCCTTCCTTGTTACACCATCCAATTTGTCTTCAAAACTTGCCATTTTCAGTGTGTTCAGCTTGCTAGCTTGAAGGTTTTTGCTTCCCGTAGCAAAGAGATTTTGAGAACAGCAACACACAGAGAGCCCGGAAATGTAAGACTTACAATACAAGCAACATAGTCATTTGAAATAATAAAAAAAAAAAATCGATTAGCATGGCTTTATGGTAATCTTATCAAAAGTAAACATACTCATTATGCAGAAGGGCCCCTGTTAAATTGACAAATTGTTGTATCTGTTCCAGGTGGTGCTTAGACGACTAAACTACTTTGCTTTGACCTATTATGTAATGTTGGGTAGCTGAATTAAAAGCAATGTTGTACTCAATGAGCTTATCACATTTTGTCAGTAACTATTGGAGTAAAAAGGCACAATATTAGCTACTGAAATATAAAGTACATTAACATTCTACTTAAGTACATGACTTTAGAACTTAGCAACTTTCCATCTTTGATTTCTCTAAGCTCAACACTGCATCTACTGAGGAGGAGGACGGACCAGTATATTGCACAATATGTCTGTTTTCTTTCAGCAAAGAGCAGAAGGAAGGCAAGAGTGAAAAAGAGAAAAAAAACAGAGGGACTTTAGACTAAAAGGGTCCCCCTACACACACGCACGCACGCACACACGTACGCATACACGCACGCAGCCGTTTTGTCACTCTGAATGTTTGGCTTTCATCCTGTGATTCTCTCCACTTCAGAAAAGCCAAGGTTAGCCATCATTTTCTCTCCTGATAATTCATGTGCTCATACAAGCATGAAGGCACCGAGCCGGCGCCTCTGTTCCAAGGCCACCAGAGAGCTGCACAAACAGGAAATGACTGTATGATATCAGCATGGCACAGATAAGCGCAAGAAAGAATGGCTGTTTGGTGCAGCTTATAACAACAATATTCATGGGGTGTCTTTTTGTTTTATTCAAAGAGAGAGAGACACCGAGTCAATGCACCTGCTCGGAGTCTTTTTGTAACCCCTGATTAAATAAGCTATGAGAGAAAACAAGAAATATATAGAGGAGGGTTATGAGTTTTTACTTCATACCCAAGGGAGGGTAGAGCCTTTTAATTTTCATTTTCATCCACCTAAATATATTATCTTTTTTATTTTTAAAAAGTTACATAAAAAAGAAGGCTTTGCGCCATGGGTCATAAAGGTGCGTTTTGCCAAATACCATGTGAGGACAACAATTACTTCCCTGCGTCAGGGCTTTATTTTCCTCATCACAATCCACTAGTAACTAATAGGACAACCAAATAGAGTCAGATCTACATGGTTTTTAGTGATTGACCATCATCTCTCCACAGACACCGACAGCAGAACTGCAGTGAAGTTACGTGTCGTAATATGGAAGTTCAGCATAACGCATTGCCAACTAGTTCTTTTTGCTGATGTTTAATAAAACATGTGGACTCAGGCTATTTACAGTCTGGAATATTGATATGATCAAATCATGTGTATCATCATGTGGTCTTCACACACTTTACAATCTCCCCCCCCCAGATAACTGAAATGTTGTGGTGTGTCCCACGTATCCACAGCAAAATATACAGCTCTGTCTCTTCTCGCAATAAACCTGAACTCTGTTGTCCAGCTGAGCTAAAAAGGCTGCTAGATTTGCTCACAATGTTGAGTGCAATTTGGTGTGGTTACTGGTTACGACACCTGCGCTGTTTTATGGGCCACGCAACCCACGGCACGCGTATCCGGTTATCTGTCTGTAAATGCGGTGACCTGCACGTTTCCAACGCAGCACTCTATGGAAAGCCAAAGGGGTCGCAATAATTCAATAATTCGTCACAATTATTGCAGCGTTTTGAACGCCGTTTTTGGCGCCACCTGGCGTTTAATAAAAGCCGCCACACGTCTATTAAACACCACCAGGTGTCTAATAAACGTCACCAGGCGTGTGACGTCATCAGGCGTGTGACGTCACCAGGCGTTTAATAAACGCCACAAGATGCTTATTAGACACCTGGTGGCGTTTTGATAATCAACTCCGCCCTGTGGTTTTCACCAATAGATTTGAACTCTAATCACCCAATCATTAAAGAAGAAGGTCAGGCCACACTAATCAAGCACGGATCTCCTTTGCAGCTTGTTTGTCTAAAGAAAATGCACAACTTTGTAGTATATGTTAGTTTTGTATTGTCAGGCATCAGTAGGCACTGGCTGCTCATACTGTATTTAATTAATCAATCCCAATAATCAAAAAAAGTGGAGAGGAGCTATTTTCATTATTACCTGCTTAAATTGAATAAGCACTGTCACACTAAAAACTGAGTAAACGCTGTCACACTAAGAACCTTCTGGCATCACATTTGCCTTTTATTGTACATTTTATCTGGGTCTGTTGTTAAAATGGTTTCAGATATGGTGATATTTAATTGCTGCAAATATCTGTCTATTACTACAAGACCAAGTGGGGGGGTTTAACATGAAGAGTAAGCAGATTTTGAAATATACTCTTAATTTAACTACTAGGTACCAAAGTGTAGCCTACCAGAAAATCTGACAACTCTGAAAATCTTCTTGACAAAAAGGATTAATAACCTAAATAACAGTTTGGCTTGCTCGTTTGGTACAATTTTAGACAGCTACAGCTGTCTTGCATATATCTATCTGTCTTAGTTATATCTCAATAAAAACTAAATTAGAATTATAATGGCAGCATAAGGAACTATCACCATTTATTTTAATTCCAGTAAGCAAAGTTTACCCAAAGATGGCTAGATATATGAATTCTGACATCTTTCCTCTACTTTCATATCTTTATGCAAACAACACCCACCAGCGCACTACATAGCAACTAAATTAAACACACGTGTCATACTTAATTTGACTTATCACATCACTGGGTGGGATTTAAAAACATGTCACCTTTCAGGAAACTTACCTTGACACAGGAACAGCAGGTGTCAGATCCCTGAACACATTCAAATACTATGGTTTATGATCTTGACTCAATTGGACATTAAGTTGTAATAATAAATCATTATAAGCATTTTAATTTATTTTTATTCCACGCATTACTAAAAATGTCAAGCTGAAAAATGTACTGACAAACACAAAAGCATGACAGATATAAAAAATGAGATTTATTAAAGATCATCAAAAATTCAGCAGCACTAGGGTCCAAGTAGTCCTTTGTGATTTGTGAATATAAGGACCACGCGATGTCACAGTGCTTTGCTGTCACCATTTTTGTGTCTGGTCATAGCTAAGGGACCTAATTCATATCAACCACAACAACTAGAAGAGATAGATACGCAATACAAACAAGAGAATACGCGGAACAAATAGTTTTTCATTTAACTCCGTAATGTTAACCAGCCGTTAGCCCTTAACGAAAAACTAGCTCGTTAACGTTACTAGCATGATCAATCTAGACTTAATGTCCTGTTATCACATACATTTGTTTTTCTTCAAGTGCCATATTTTGGTGTCATTCACCTATCCTGCAACAATGTATTGATGGACATCTGTACTCTTGACATACTCCAGTGTATGGGGATGGACCAATTCGCGTTAAATCAATCTGTGCCAAATTTCAGTACCTGAGCTTCTCTGTCCTCCCTACCTGTGTCAGAAAGCAGGGCTTAGCGCGTGCATACACACACACACACACACACACACACACACACACACAGGAGGTGCACTGCAGACGGAGCGAAAGATATGTCGCCTTTGCAGTTTAACACTGCAATGCCAGTAAAGCGGACACAAGTGTGGCTACAGTTTTCAAGATGTACGCAGACAGCGTTTGTTGCAATATAACTTACTGGCTAGATGATGATGCAGTCAATGTCACATATTTGAACATATAATGACACCCAATGTGAATACTATTTTCTTTAGGTTACTCAAACAACCTGCAAAGGAGATCCGTGCTTGATTAGTGTGGCCTGACCTTCTTCTTTACTGATTGGGTGATTAGAGTTCAAATCTATTGGTGAAAACCACAGGGCGGAGTTGATTATCAAAACGCCACCAGGTGTCTAATAAGCATCTGGTGGCGTTTATTAAACGCCTGGTGACGTCACACGCCTGGTGACATTTATTAGACACCTGGTGGTGTTTAATAGACGTGTGGTGGCGTTTATTAAATGGCAGGTGGCACCAAAAAACGGCGTTCAAAACACCGTGAGAATTGTGATGAATTATGACCCTTTTGGCTTTCCATAGTTACCACTAGAGGCAGCCGTCTGCAGCAGGCTACCGCCGTCTATTTGGAAAATAATACCTCTGCTGTGTATTTCATCTTGTGTGTTTCTGAGCCAGATGCTGGATATACCAACTTACAACCAAACAATCATTAATTTCCCTGGAGTCAACAAACACGAGCGGATATCCTACATGATCCGCGTTGCAGCTCAAATTGTGTACGTTTTTCATACTAACGTATGACACTAATAACGTTACCTCCGATAATTAAATCCATGCTTTGTAGCAACGTTATTTTACAACAAAAGTAGTTTACGGTACATCAACGACGTTCCACTTCCGGGATTGCTCCGTTGCCGGCTGGAAATTTCACCGGATGTCCCTGTTTTCGGCCGGATGTCCGTTACCTTTAGCTTTCTTTGTGTTGGAATTTTAAACTCCGGTGGATTTAAGAGGTTTTATATGGTTAACTGCTCCTCAAATCTCTGCAGGGTAAATCCAGACAGCTAGCTAGACTGTCTGTCCAATCTGAGTTTTCTGTTGCACGACTAAAACAACTTTTGAACGTACATATGTTCCACCAAAACAAGTTTCTTCTTGAGGCTATTTTGCAGTGGCACCCTTGCTCCGTCCGGCGCTTAGCCCCGCCCAAGATGATTTGGATTTGTTTAAAGAAATGCCAATAAACCAGAGCACGTTTTTCTCCCATCCTGGAATGTTGTGTGGACTAGCCAGACCCTCCTGTGCAGCGCTGTGGAGGAAGGTCTGGCAAAGCGAGACTACAACGAAAGCAACTATTTTAACCTACCTAAATAACTTTATAACTGCGGTGGTCAAAGCAAGCGATTAATACGCCTGTTTTACTGTAGGACTTGCTGCCACCGTGAGTTCTCTCTGCACGAACAAAGACACGACAGTCCGCTTTATATTCTCAAATCTGCTCACACACAGTCCAAAAATACATATATAGCTTCACCGAATATCTACTGCTGTGACAGCTGCCAATTCAAGTACTTCAAGTATTTCAAGTAGAGTGAGACCCCATCTTTCCCTCTCCCCTCTCAGTTGCATGTGTAGAACAGCCAATAGGAATGCTCTCTCTCTGAAATGACCTTTGATTGGCTAAAGTCTCCCATCGCGGGCTAGATTTTCTAAAGCCTGAAAACAGAGCCAAGAGGAGGTACAGAAGTCTGGCTTTCTCTCAGACCACTTGAATTACAAAATGCTGAACAGTTACTATTGAACGTTTGTCTAATGACGCGAAAAAAATATACTGCCTTACCCCAGCTTTGATGCACATTTAGTACTCAGTGAACTGAATTATTTAGTAGTGTCCAAAAAAGAGAGAAATAAATCTGGGGAAGGTCTTGTTTCTGTTTTGTTTTTACAAAGTGAAACATAAGGTTGAGCTCACCTCCCCACTCAAGCTATTTTAGTACAGATCCCTAAAATAAATTGCAAAAAAAGTCTCGCCCACTCCTCCTTCACCCTGTCTCCTCCTTTTCTATTCCATTCCTCTTCTCTCATCACAGGTTCCTGCCCCACACCTCTTCCTCTCTCTTCTTACTTCCCCTTCGTCCATCGCCTCCACTCTTCTCCCACTGATGTCAGGTAAATTCCAGCAAACATGTTGTGTTGGGCTCCCACCTGCCTGCACCACTAAGTTCATCTGTCAACCGACTCTTGTTAAACAAGCCTTCAGCATTCAGCAGCTAGCCTCCGGGACAGACTGGCTGTTGAGTGGGTGGCCAAAGCCTAGAATTAATTTCCTGTCTCTCTCCGTGTGTGTGTGTGTGTGTGTGTGTGTGTGTGTGTGTGTGTGTGTGTGTGTGTGTTTAGTAGTATAAAAGGGGAACTGTCATGCTAATCATATTGATCAAGATGAAGAGCAGGTGAGAGTCCTATGTTGAATTTTAAAGCTGCCGTGGGCAAGATTTTAATATAAAAAATCCAGTTGTCCTTAGGACGAAATGTTGCTGCAAGAGGGAGTAGCATCCCATCTTTAATGATTTAAGCACAACAGATTCCCTCTGTTTGCTTGAATTACACTCTGTCATGAATCCAGCATCTTGAGCCTGTTTTGCCAGTGTTTTGTTTTTGCTCTAACCTGAAGTTCGTTTTTCCTGAGTTTTCCTGAACACATCCCGGCTGATTCTCCAACCACTCACACCTGCTGCTATCTGCACACCCGGTCCTGATTACCATTCCCTGCACCATATAAGCCGTGACCAGACATCCATTCCCTGCCGGATCGTTAGCGTAACCAGTATGTTTAGCTCTCGTATCAAGCTTCTAGTTTTGTAAAGTCTTTTGCTGTTTTTGTTTCTTGCCGCCTGTTCCTCTGTCTACAGTTACTCACCTGGATTGTCACTCTCACCTACCTGGCTTACTACTTCACTGCAGCTCATTTGGATCAGCACAGAAACCTCCAGCCTTCCAGCTTCACTCCCTGCCGACCAAAGTGGACCTAATCGTTTCCACATTCAATTCCCAAATAAATACTCACCTTGTATTTTCTACTTACCTTGTCCTGGTCTGCTTTTGGGTTCCTGCGCTAGACAAATCGTGACACACTCCAATGTCCGTATGGTCACTAAGACAAACTGCTCCACGAAGGATGATTTTGATGAGTATGATTTTTGAACGTACTTGTGGGAGCAGCGCTGTTAAAGGTACACTGTAGGAATTTCTCCCATCTAGCGGTGAAATTGTATTTTGCATTCAAACAAATAATGCTCTCTAGCGCCTCGCTTTTTCAAATGTGTGTTGCAACTACGGTAGCTGTTATGTACCAAGAAGCTATGACAACATGTCTTCCAATTTTTGCTTTTTTGGCGACGAGGATTCCTTCTCCTACGGCTCGGCATAAGTATGATCCTCCATTATGAACTGAAAGTGCAGTGCAGGCTTTCAAATTTGCCGGGGTAGTGACAAGCGCCTCACACTGATCTCCTTCTCCGTTTCAGCTGGTCTCAGTCCCGTGACGCTGGCTCTGAACATAAACGCGTTGTGGATTAGCTAGACAGGTAGGCTAGTGCTCTATGTCCCTCTCAGTGATTATAGTTTTTCAAAATAGTGGAACGACATGGAAGCCTCCTTGGACTTGCCCGTCCAATGTAAATACAGATAAGAAATTCTTCGCTTACGAGGATAAGTCAGATCATTGGCAGAGGTAATTTTACACCAATGAGGACATATTTATGAATGAAGACATTATATTTTAGCTAATAAAATACTTAAAACACTACACAGCGTACCTTTAAGAGAGACGGCGCAGAGTGGGAG
The DNA here is from genome assembly GCF_008315115.2 of Sander lucioperca. NCBI lineage: Eukaryota > Metazoa > Chordata > Actinopteri > Perciformes > Percidae > Sander > Sander lucioperca. The sequence goes on from NC_050181.1 coordinate 23,695,112, forward strand.
AGAACAAATTTTAAGTCACTTCACTAATGTTAGCTGTGAAACTCCATTAAGTAGACAAGGCTATTTTATTCACTTTAAAGGTTGGATGAAGTGATTATTTTCTCTAATACAGATGATGCTGTTTCATTAATAAATTAGTCATGACAAAAGATTTTTCCATGAATCCTCTAAGTTAGCGATTATAAAATTAGCTTGTTTGGTAGCTCGTTTAATAGCTTGTTGGATAGTTAGTTAGCTAGCTTGCTAATTCCACCCAACATCCTTTCACTGGTTACAGAAATTGAGCCGACTGGCTAGCTAGTTAGTTAGCTTGCTTGCTAGGGGGTTCAGTTCTCAGTTCAGCATCATCTGTGTTAGAGAAAAGAATCACTTCATCAGATTTTTAAAGTGAATAGTTTGCCAGCCTATTTACTGGAGTTCCACAACAACACATATTCTCTACAACTGTACTATTTTGTATGTATTATCTGTGTCCCCTTCAAAAATTGCTTTTATTGTCCCACCCAACTGTTGGATGAAATGTACGCCCATGCTTCTGCCACTCAGACTGCCTCCTAAACGCGTGCCGGAAAAATAGCCAGAGTCACCAGAGTGGGAGGGGTCATTACACCCACCCATCAGTTCACCTCTGCTTCAGCTGTTTGTGCTTGTTGGCTGCCGATGGCCTATAAGCACTTGACAAGGAGGAGGGGGTGGGCTTGTAATCGGTCATAGTCCTTAGACCTTGCCACATGCTTCTGAGGTTTCCCCCTACTGGAATTGTAGCTCCGCTTTCTTCCCTTACTCCCATTTTGCCTCCTTTACTGCTCTTCTCACATTGTAGTCCACAGCTTTATAATTTTGACTGCAGTCCTATTTGTGGGCAGCAGTGCGTGTGTTTATGGCATCCCAGATGGTTCCTGTAATGCATGGTTTCTGGTTGTGGAATGATGTAACTGTAGTTTTGGGTACAGTTGCTTCTGTGCAAATTAAATCTACCACAGACTCAGTGAATCCATTGATATAATTTGTGGCCTCTGATTGGCTTGACCTCACGTGTCACTGGGGGGCATGCACCAAAGTTCGTTTACATACTACGATCTCAACAAGCTGGCCGCATGGTCGCCCTTCCTGAACCCGGTAGGTTTATAACTGTTTTTTAATGGCGTATAGCAGTGATCTTGAGTGTGTAGTCCCCTAGTCACAAGGCAATCTCAATCGTCCTGTACAAAATCCCACAAGGGTTTGACCTAAACTGTACAGTACATGCAATGTTTTACAGCAGATGGCTATAAAATGGACATTTATTTATAAAAATATAAATAAATGTCCATTCATTTGCAACTATCTGGATTCCGCTGTTTTGACACCAAGGTTCTATGTTGACATTTCATTAATCCAACCACCTGCCAGCCTGAGCACTCTGCACCATGTTAAACAGCATGTTAGCATTCAGCCGCTGGAACACACACACACACACACACACACACACACACACACACACACACACACACACACATAGTTAGGATAATTATTTATCAAAGAATGGACAAAATCAATGAAGATTGTTCACAACAGTGTCTTTTTAAAAGAGTTGGGAGTCAAGTTAAGTTAGTTATTCGGTTCATGCAATCAGTAGCTTTTCTTCTTATCTCTGGTCAGTCCCAGCATCTCCTCCACATTATGTGTTCCTCAGGGATACATCCTGTGCTCTTTGCAAGCACTTTCTCAGCTTTCATGATTAACACATGAAAGACAGAAATACTAAAACAGAAATACTAAAACAGCAGTTTGGATGCAAATGGTTTAACAAAGAAAATGAAGCAAAACCGTTCTAAGCATACCTTTTCTAACACACACACACTGAGGAAGGTGTACAAGAAGAGAGAGAAAAATGGTTAGAAAAGTCTCGCGACAGATACAGATTATGAAGCAGCATCTTCTATCTGCGGTCTAGTTTCATATTGGATCAATTGTATTCAAACTGAAAGAGATTAATGGAGGTGAAGCTGACAATAAATTGCAAGGCCAGTGCTTCACTGGTGTACCTGTGTATATGAGGGAGGTTATCTGGCTTTCTGAACACTCGTGTGCACGTGCTCTCGCTGCTGACCTTGCCTACTGGGAGTCTCTATAGACCACCTAGATGAGGACATTAACTGTGTCTGACTTTGCCTTGGACTCCTAATGGATTCTACCCCCCCAGAAATAGCACGACTTCTTCAAAAAAGACAGCAAATCACAAAATCCCTCCAGGTGAGAAGCAATCCTCTGCTGACAAGGATACAGCAGAGCAAAGAGAATACTGGAAGGAGGATGAGGGAAGAGCAGAGGGACATTGGAGAAAATGGTGTATTAGGAAACAAGGTAGAGGAAGGCAGACATGTTTGTGGCGAGAAAAGGGGAAGACAGCCAGTGCTGTGCCCATTCAGGCTGAGCTTTTCTATTATCTACCCTCCCAGCAGGGGAAATATCCACACTCTAAGAAATAAATTCATAAAACAGCAAGTACAACGCTTTTCAAATTACTGTACTGTGTATTATTCAAATACACTGTAATACAGTACTGTATATAAAAATGAGCTTACTGTACTGTAGTTTAAATTATAATTAGGCTATAGTATTGTGCCGTTAAAATTACTGTGAATTTCAACATTTTGCCTAAAAAATAAACTGTAGAATATCAATGCCAAACTGGTAGCAGAGTTTGAAAACAAACATATTCATAAAATATGTATCATGGGAGTCAAGTAAATAGAATACCACAGTTTAAAATGTTATCATGTATCCAAAGACCCAATATGAACACTGTAAGCAGACTACTTGATTACTATAAACTAAATATTCATACAGCATTTGTCTAGGAATGATTCTGCCCCAAGCTTTTTGATCCATGTAAGCGGTTGATTACTGAAACCGTGGTTACTGTAGGGGGTTTCCACTGTATGTGTACACATATTTGGTCAATAAAGATAAAGCTGATTCTATGAACCTTGTATTTTCTGTGTGCACTGTGTTGCCAGGTGCTGTATTTTTCATATTCCTGCGGATGACCAGCATGTCCCAGCACAGCTGCAGTGACAAATACAGAACAACAATCAGTAGGACTTGTTTACACAGGGTATGCCTTCTAACAGGCACTATAGGCCCAGGGATGGGTATTTTTTTAGGGATTTTCCTTCTGGCAGAAATAATGAAAGTAAATGTTTTGTTGCTGCTTTACTAGAAATAAACTGCATATGAGGATTATCTACTAAAAACTACAGATAATAAGTTACAAAGCTCCAGATTGGGGCCATTTATTTGCATTTTGTGCCAATGTTTAGAGATAGACAGTGATAGAGCTGTAATCGGGCCTTAAAAGTTAGGCCCGACAAGGCCCGAGCCCGACAGAATTCGGCCCGAGCCCGACAAGTACATTTTGATTGACAGCTTTTTAAAAGCCCGAACCCGTTTACAGCCCGACATTATTTAAATGTGCGCACACACACAGCTCTTTTGCCTTCTGTCAAGAATGAGTCATGTATACATTTTTTACAACATTATTTATTCATGACTAACGTAGGCTATAGGCCACTTGGAAGTTGGAACAAAGAAATAAAATAAGTCCTCCAGAGCCCAGCCTCCGTTTCACCTCCTCAGCATCTATTTTCGCGCTAATCGAAACGCATCACCTGACCGCTCATTTACCGCGCAACCCAGAGCGCAAGCCCGAGCCCGGCCCGAGCCCGCGTAAAACGCCCCGTCGGGTTCGGGCAAAGATCTTCAGCTCTAGACAGGGAGAGTTAGTTAGAGGGAGGTTATGAGTAGGTGCACTTAGGGCTGGGTATTGTTAAACAATTTCCGATATTGGTACCAATACTAATACTGTGACTTTGATACCAGTTCCTGAACGATACTTTTTTTCCGATACCAATTTTATGAAATCAAATTTAACAAAAACATATTACACAACATTATGGCACAAATCTTTTTTGTTTATTTTTCAGCTCCTACTACATGAGCCCTGTCTCTCTGTGTGTAATGTAGAGTTTTTCCTGCATGTCTCTACGACGTGTAACGTTAGACAGCCAATCACAAGCATTATTAGATCTTGGTAGAAGCATGCAGCGTGCTTATGGGTTCACTGACGCTGATGAGATTTACTCCTTATTGAAATTGGGTATTGAACGACGAGGCATTTTTCGATACTCGATACTAAGGAGGCAATTCAGTGGGTGCCTAAAAAGTATTGAATTTGGTACCCTGCCCTAGGTGCACTAATGCTCCCTGGATAAGACCAGAAAAGCACACATGTGACTATACAGTAATAACATTAACAATCGCCCTGTTGTATTCAAGTGCCCCAGTAAACCATGACAGCGTGCCAGCATTCACAATACCAGGACCCAGAAACTGAGCAGCAGAATGGAATTCAGTCATAATTTCTTTTTCAATATTTACACCTGTGCTATTCCTACTGTCACATGTCAAAATGTCTTCTGTCAAAAAGGCTTAATATTTTTTTGCCAAGTGATCATACTCGAGGTTGACTTGTCAAGTTACCCTGGGCATACATAGCGCTGCGGAGGAGGGTCTGGCTAGTCCACACAGAATTCCCGGATGGGAGAAAAACGTGCTCTGGGTATTGGCATTTCTTTAAACCAATCACAATCGTCTTGGGCTGTGATAAGCTAAAAGCAGTTAACCATAGTCCTCATGAATTGAATGGAGTTTAGAATGCCAACACAAAGAAAACAGAAGGTGAGGGACATCCGGTGGAATTTCCGGCGGCAACGGAGCAATCCCAGAAATGAAACGCTGTCGATCTAGACTAAGGAAGAGGGGGTGCTGTGACATTGGTACAGCAACAAATTTCCTCAGAAAATTCCACAAACTGCAGATTCCATTCTGCGAGTGAAGGTGTTATATTATTTATCATAATCTATTATGCCAGAAGCATCAATTGTCAAAAGTGCTGCTTTAATATAAATGAAATTCTGCAAAACTTAAAAATAACTGGATTCACTTTAAGGCTGTCTCATTGTTAAGCTGTCTTTGTATACAGGAAACACACACACACACAGTGTAACTTGTGTCCAACCACTTGCCAGCCTGAGCACCATGTTAAACAGCATGTTAGCATTCAGCTGCTGGAACATGCACACACACACGCACACACGCACGCAAACACACACACACACACACAGTGTAGCTTGTGTACTGAAACCTTCTTCCTTTTTCTAGCTAATTCCATTCACATTGAGTGGAATATGCTTTGAAAAGCACTCTTACTGAAGACACTTTGATATTCTCTGTACACTGACTCTACAAGGCTTTTTTTATTCTCGCGTGTCTTTAATGGACACATTGTCATGTCTGGGAAAGCTTTTGTGTGGGACAGACAGACAGGGATGGAGGGGGTTGTTTCATACAGAGCCTCTTTTCTAAATTCTTTCTGCTCCGACATGTCAAGTTCTCCGCTGCGTTGAAAATCATTTGGACAAAGTAACACTCAAAGGCCATTATTGATAACGGTAGGAAAATATATCAATTTCATCTTTAATTAAAAGATGTGTAATGCTTCCTTATCCTTACATGTCCCACTGTGTGTGGATTAAAAACTGCAGTGTGTCAAACTGTACAGCATATCATTCAATTTGAGGAGAGTAGAAGTGGAAAGCAGTCCCCTGATGAGGCAGAACAGTAAGTATGACGTGCAAATCCAGTTTTCCTATGGAAGGAGCAACAGGAATAAAATAATTCTGAAATATACTGTAGATTACAAGTTATAGACTCACCCTGATCCAGGGCTTTGTAAACTACATATCATTGTGCTGGATGGCTATCTTTATATTTCAGTCACTGATCTACTCATGAATGTATTATGGGAAGAATGTTAAAAATACAAACATAAGCCTTGTGTTGTCTTTCTGTTGACCATGAACTTGTTTGCGCTTTTTTCAACTTTGTTTTAAAATTTATGGTCAACAAACTTAAATTTAGATGACATCGTACCTCATTTTTGAGCAAAAAAAAAAGAAGCTGTAATTATAAATTATTTTGACTAATAGATAAGATCAGAGGATGTTAAGTGGACCACAGACTGGTATTATGTCAAAGTTAAGTCAAGACACGGTTTTGAAACCATTTCAAAAAATGTTCAAATGCTATACAATTGAATAAAAAACCCAAATTTCAGTTAGTAAGTAATCATGAATTTTATGGAGCATGGTGGAGGCCGTCGTTTGAACGTCCCCTTAAAGACCTGGCTGCACTGCTGAAAGCAGTTCACAGGAATACAGAATACAGCATAGAAAATGTGCTTAGAAATATAGGAAATATTGGATAGATATAGTATAGAACAACATAATGTTCTGCTAAATAAAATATCACATTTATTATTAGTTTCACTTGTTTTCATTTTAAACAAATTGTATATCCGAATACAATACACATTTTCTAAAGGCTCAGTCTGCCACTTAAAAAAAATAAATAAATAAAAATCCAGTGGTGGTTCCATGATATCGGGGGGGTAATCATATTTCAGGGGGCGGCCTGTGCCCCCCTTCGAGCCTGTCCCTGGGCAATGGGTAAAATGTGTTTAAAGTGAAGCCAGAAGCAGTTTGTACCTGTTTTGGGGTCCACAGAGAAGTAGGGCTGTCCCTCCAGGATGCTGTAAACTATCTTGGCGCTGTTTCCGTACGTCGGATCATCTGCGTCTGAGGCTGTCACTTGCAAAACTGACGTTCCTGCAGAGGGAAGGGAACAAATAATAAGTGATCAGATGGTGAGATGGTCAATAGTCGAAAGCACTGACCACCACAAAGACATAAAGAGAGGAAGTGTTCGTGAATTCTGACCAGTTCTAAATGGACACATTTTTAATACTTTTATAAACATAATTCATTTGAGAAAAAGTTCATTCTTTACCTTGGAACTTGTAGTTTAAAAAAAAAAAAATCTCATGGCAAAAATGTCTCATTATTGTGGCCAGTTTGATCTATGGATCATAATCACTTTCACAGTTCCATACTTCTTCTCCATAACAATCAAGCAAAATCCATCTGCTAATAAAGATCATGATATGCGGTTTAAAGCAATGGAAAAAGCTAGTAAGTCCGCCTTGAGTTAAGATAATTTTGTCAAAAAACAAGTATACTGTTTGTACTTAATCTAAACCTCTATTGTCGTTCCTTGACATAGCATTATAGCTTTCATTAAATCAACTGCATTAAACGTGGCTCTGGTCCTAACATCTAATCTGTAGCTCTTGCTACACACATTCGATCCCAAGCAAGCCCAAACACTAAACATAATGTTACTGTCACTGCCGGTGCACTAGCCTCTAATTAGAATCTGCAATGGAAACCAAGCCACAACAGTATGAAAATATCTTGTTTCTCTGTAAATGTGACTCTAAATGTTTACTACGAGCTGCAGTAAAACACAGTGTGTGTTGTCAGCAGTGCTCGTGTAAAGAGCCACAGCCCATTAGCCTGGCCATGTAGCAGCAGACAGGAAAAGCCAAAGCTTTTATCCATCTCATTCATCTTCATATACCTGCGGTGTGTTTGTTCTCATGGCAAAGGCAGTGCCAAATGTTCAGGTAATGTTCAAATAACATCCCTGGAGGGGTTTAAACCCTAATGCATTATCGTTGTAAATAACCAACAATTTAATTATCGTGTTTTTGTTTTTTGTGGAACATGATCATGAGACAGTTGTGAGAAAACTGAGATACATATCTGTACTAACACTATACTACTGTAACCATTCACACACACACCATGTACATATATAGAAAACTAATGGACAGTGCCTATGTTTCGCACTGCTCATACATGATCCTTTGAGCAGAACTAGGTCTATGTATGGTTTATCAAGGCCGATACCGATACTGATTATTAGTAGTTAATGAAACCGATAGCCGATATTTGGAACCGATATTCATTTACAGTAAAAATGAAAATCTTTAAGCCAAAATTAAGATTTTGGAATGTTACATAATCCAACACAAAACTTTTTTTTCTATTAATTCACTTTATCGGTTATCGGTCAAATAAAACGCCAATACAGATAATCTGCAAACTGCCAAAAACCCTTACCCTGACCCCATAATCCGCCGGGACCGATAATCAGTCTATAGTTAGATCCTTCACTCTTACTTCCAAGTGTACTTTATATTATAAAAATGCCCTGTCAGTAATACAAAGTTACATATTACAGACAGTACATTATTGTATTTCTATTACTGATGCCTTACAGGCAAGGTTGGTAACTATTTCCAATGTACACTTTTTTTAAATATTGTTTGAAATGGACTTTAAACCCCGACAGCAATAAATAACTCATGGGCTCTGAAAAGATCCGTCATCTGTAGCTTCTGCAATCCTGTAAAAACGCTCACCAATCACTGTCTCGCGGTCCGTTTGGAAAGAACCAATGAAATGCCTTCCGCTAACCTACAAATTAATCCCTGCCCTAACCCCCAGGTGCCTACAGTATTAGGGGTGTTGAAATTAATCATTGCATCGCGATGCGGTCGTGGAAGATTCTTCATCGATGCAGCGATAGACTAGTTTTCTGTTGTGTTCAGACTCCGCCACATTCAATCAGTGTCTTTTTTAAGAGCAGATGCAATAAAAACGGGAGTTCATATATGTCTGACTGCTTGAATTTGTTGATGAAAACCATGTGTAGCAATATCTAATACATTTGAGGAGGTGGCACATCGTGGCGAATTGTTGCGCATCGTGATATCGAATTGTATCGAATCGTTGACAGGATAATCCTAATCGAACTGAATCTTGAGACCAGTGAAGATTCACACCCCTAGTACCTATCATACCTCCTCCAATCCTCCACCCTGTCCCAGAACCTCTGGTCCTTCGGGGACGGAGCCTTCAGTGTGGCAGCCCCCACCCTCTGGAACTCTCTCCCGCCTGAAATCCATAATGCTTCATCTATGGACATCTTCAATAGAAAGTTGTGAAAACACACCTGTTCACCACAGCCTACGGACTCAGCTAAATCCTGTTTTCCCCGACCACATAAAGTAATCCCTTAAAAGGTAGTGGTGTGCGATACTGCAATTTTGGTATCGATCCGATACCAAGCAAATACAGGGCCAATATCGCCGATACCGATTTTAATAATTAAGGAGGAGGAATTTTCATGAACTTTAGCCTAAGTGTTTCTGTGATTTTACATTTGGATTATTAATAAGTTAAAACCAAGGACAGAATTTTCATATGATTGTAAAAATTTGTTACCACTGTATCTTCTCGCCTTTTTACAAATTACACAGCTTGCCATTATTTCATTTTCGGCCTGAAAATATAGCCAGACGGTGCTCCTGCCATTCTTCTGCTCCATCTCTGTGCTGATTGTGTGTGTGTGCTGCTGGTCGCTGCCATCCCTGGCTGCTTGCTTGCTTGTTTGCTTGGCGCCGCTGAGTCACGTGGCGGTACAACATCAAATCACACTGCTCCGAGCTGCGACAGGACTTGACCACTTTAACGCAGCGGCACTTACACAGACAAAGACAGCCAGGTCGCCTCTTTGATGAAACCACAGCAGTGCACACTGGAGAGAAACTGAAACTAAAGTATTGATCTTGAACTGGTATTGATCAATATCAATACCAAGGTTGGTATCAATATTATCGATATTTGGATCGATCCACCCACCACTATTAAAAAGGCTTTTTCTGAACACAGAAGCACTATTAGATGTAGGAATATAAATTACCAGGTAGTGACAAATTTGTTCAATTCAACCACCCTATTTCTTCTTTCGGATATATTGGGATTGAACAGGCGACCCTCCCCCCAAGAGGAGGTAATTTAGATGTATTCCTTTCTGGGAGGGAACATTATTGGATCCGCTGTTTAAACCCCATGTGGATTAAATATTGACTATGATTTAAAGTGTTTTATAATGCGCCCTCATTTATGGGATTATTTATTGGATGTTTAGTCAAAGTTGTTAATGATGTTCATTTAGAACTGATGGTTTAACCTTTGCTCTATATCTATTAGAATTCTTTCAATATAAATGTATTTTTAAACATTTCAATATTGTATATGAAACTGAAATCTTTGTACATAGCGTTGAACACAGGTTGTGGTAATATCAATGTTTTGTTTTTTTTACCCCAATGATGCTCGAAACGTCGTCAGAATAAATAGAGATAGCATATGATGCCAGAGGGTGCAACACTTTTTTCTTACTTTCAAATCCCTTAAAAGGCGCCATAAAAATCCAAATTATTGTTATTAGTTGAGTCAATTCCTGGTATTTGACACTGTGCATGCTGACTCATTATCATGGCTTACAAGAAAACTTAACGGGGCCATTGTTAATTATTAGTTACACCACGTGTGTCAAACTCAAGGCTCGGGGGCCAAATCCGGGCCCTTTACAAGTTTTGATCCGGCCTGCATATCAATTTTAGCCTGGGAAAACCCTGACGAACTTCCGGCAAATTTGAGATTTGCTCTGCAAGTCAGTCTGACCAAGAGCCCATTCAAGCCCATTTCCAATTTTTCCAAATCGAGGCACCAATCACAACCATTGCTTTACACGATGACGATAGCGCAGAGACGGCGAGCAGCTTTTTGTTTATATTCAACATGACGGCCACCGAAGTGCAGCAACCCGTTGATGCTGCTGTTGCTGCTACGTCACCCGGATCGTTGGTCTGATTGGTTGAAGGACTATCCAATTGTGCCCAGAGGCATTTGAGCGGCGTCCGTTGGTGACGCCCCTTTGGAAATGAGCTGTGAATGAAGCTTCCACAGACCCACTCTCAGTTACAACTGAGAAGGGTCTGGTGTCAAGCAGGCTATATCAATTTAGGTTTACGATAAATTTTGGCCTGCCTAGTTGTGTGCCAAACCAAAAATACAGATGTTACAACCTGTATACAACTGTTTTCAAACTATAATTAGGCGACATTCAAAGCAGAATTTGGCAGATTTACCGACTTTAACACAGATATTAAGATATTCCCAAAGAACCAGAGAGTTTTCATATACAGGCTGTGAAACAGGATGCTGTGACTCTTGTTTAGCTTGATTTGTTAAATTCTCTGATGTCTAAGTAACTTTTTTGCTGACTTTTTTAGGGCTTTATGTGGACCAAACTGTAAGTGAGAAGACTAAATAAGACATGCAATAATTCAGTCGAGATATTTGACTTTTTCTCTTAAGTAAAATCATGTCAATAAACAATACACGTCTGGCCCTTAATGTGATTCTCATTTTCCATTGTGGCCCTTCGTGAAATTGAGTTTGACCACCCCCCCCTGAGTTACACCTTTGTGTTCCCACTAACTCATTGTCTGTTATCAGAAAAAAAAGCATGTAAGGCTCCTGGCTTACCAACATCAGATATCTCAGGCACAGATGCTAAAAACGGTCCATCAGGGAATGTTGGAGCATTGTCATTAACATCCTGGACCTTGATGATGAACTCTGACTCTGCCTCCAGGGAGCGGTTGGTCTGCCGGTCGATGGCCCTTGCATGTAGGACATACTGGGACTTCCTCTCACGGTCCAGGCTCTTTGCTGCGTGGATGTCGCCCGTTGTTTCGTCAATGAGGAAGATAGACCCGGCCCCCTCGCCAGACAGGATGTAGCTCACAGAACCATCACCCTTGTCAGAGTTGGAGTGGAGCTGGAGATGTAAGAGGGAGAAAATGAGTGAGGGAGGGAGCAGTAAAGTGTCCAACAAGTACGTGATTCAGAGTAATAGCCAAGTGTCAGGATGAGTGGTCAGCTAATGGAGAGGAGCAGGCTCAGAGAGAGGCGCAGCTATCCAATCAGGGAAGGAGATGTTGAAGTTACTAAGATGATGAGAGAGAGAACGATAAGTACCAGCGAAAGTAAAAGTGAGACACCCTGCAGAGTATTTTAGTATCATTGTAAGGTGTAAGTCAGACTATGTGTGGCTAGCTGTGTGTGCTGTAGACTTCATTCAATGAAATGCTACCAGGTTAATAGCATAAATGTTGAATGTCTTATCTCAGATTATCCTTGACAGTAGTCTCGCATTCCCAGACCTTCTTCCACAGCGCTGCTGAGGAGGATCTGACTAGTCCACACAGCATTCCGGGATGGGAGAAACACGTGCTCTGGTTTATTGGTATTTCAATCACAATTGTTACAGGCGGTTTTAAGCTCCAGACGGAGCCACGGTGCCGCTGCAAAATAGCCTCGGGAAGGAACTCGTTTTGGTGGTACGTTCAAAGGTTGTTGTGGCGTGCAACAAAAAAACTCAGATTGGACAGATAGTCTAGCTAACTATCTTGATTTGCTGCAGAGATCTAAGCAGCAGTTAACCAAAGAACGGCAACACAAAGAAAGCGGAAGGTGACGGATATCCAGCTGAATTTCTGGTGGCACCGGAGCAAACCCGGCAATTGAACGTCGTGGATATAGACTACCTTGACAGTATTGCCGGATTCAGACTGGCCGATATCAGCTAGATAAAAGCCCAGCGAACTCTGCTCCCCAACATGAAAGACCTGTGTTTTTATGACCCATCAACCCACCCCAACCTCCTGCCTTTGTGGCCCACAGTGTTCTAATACAGCAGCAGTCATTGCGGTGCATACAGCAAACAAAAACGTGGAATGCTTACGAATTAAAATGCTACACTTTTCATAGCTATATGTACGTATGGCTCATGAGAACAATGCAGAACCATATCATCAATCAGGCTTTACACCTCTCTCCAACCAACACGCTTCTAGCTTAATCCAAAAGCACTCAGCGTTTGGTTGTGTGGATTTGTTATTTGATTGTTGAATATTATTCAGGCCATGAGGAACAAGGTGAATCTGCTGAAAATCTGAAGCCTTCTCACACCCTGCTTTCCAAAACGTTATTTGAGGGAACAAAGAGTCAAAGGAGGCAACTCGAGACAGTCTGCACCATAAAATGAAACCGAAACAGACAACACGACGCAACGAGCTGCAGGGAGTGAAAGAGGCGCTGCCAGTATGAGCTTGAACAAAGCTGCAGTGTAAAGACAAAGGAAATCCATCTCCCTGGCACAAAATAAAACATTTAAAACAAAAAATAAGAGGAGACAGGAGAAGACAACGCAAAGAGGGGAGGAGGATAAAAATACAACAGCACCGTTGTGTGTTACTAAGCAGCAGCTGGTGAGGAAGGAGCATCGACTGACATTTTGAGGCTGAAGTATTTCCCCCTGTGCATGTCTCTCCAGCTAGAAGAACAAAGGCTGGTGAGGGTGTGAAATATGAATCAAAAAGCATGTGGGCGGGCAGGAAGCAACGGTTATTAATTTAAACAGGTTAATTCCCTTCTGGCGGGTTTTAAAAGGACATGCTACACTAAGCTCCATCACTAATCATGAGAGCACAGACATGATAAGGTGGTTTCACTCTGATTCGATATACTTTATCCAGTTTGTATGACATCAGTGCATCGTTCTGTCAACAAAAAAAGTGTGAAGAGGCTTTTCTGTGTGGAGTTCCAGGTTGTGTGGGTTTTCTCATGTCTTTGCCGTAGTGCAGTGTGGTCCTCAGAACTGGACTTGGTCCCCAGGCATTGTCCTCAGGGGCGGAGCGATGTGGTGGCTTCTGGGGCTCCAACCCTGAATGTTTTCTCAAAAGCCCCGAATCTTTTAGGGTTTACAAAAATACCTTCAACTTTGTATCATTTCCCCCTCAGACTCTCTCACTGGAGCGGAAAATCAATGGAGCAGAAGTTCTGGGAACTCTACTAAAAATAGGTTCCAAGATTAGTAATGCTGTTTACGCCACATTCCTACCCTACCCATGTTATGTAGCCTGACTTGAAAAAAGGTACACTGCGGTGTCTGGGTTGCTCACCTGGTAGAGCGTGCGCCCCATGTACAGAGGCTCAGTCCTCGCTGCAGCGGCCGTGTGTTCGGTTTGGACCTGCGGCCCTTTGCTGCATGTAGTTCCCCCCCTCTCTCCCCTTTCATGTCCTAAACTGACTAAAATGCCAAAACATAATCTTTGAAAAAAATGTAAATATTTAAAGCTGCAAACAGCAATGAAAGGGCCCTCGCCCGATAAGATACAACATAAGCAAGTAAAAATGCCAGCCTTCTATCAGAACATATTTTAAAGGTCTTATCATGGACAAGTATCAGTGTAGCTCCGTCTGTTCATCATAACCACATTCCAAATCCTATCAGAAACATGCTGCTGCATTTCTGAGGAAAAGCAAGAGGCAAAGAGACGGAGAGAGAAAGAGAGAGAGAGAGAGAGAGAGAGAGAGAGAGAGAGAGAAATAGGTCCCAGATGTGAGTATGTATTTCTGTGAGTATGAAGAGCTAAATGAATGAATACATTAAACAGATATCAGCCTTCAACAGCTTGTCAGACGGAGAGCGTCAGACTGATGATGCCATGTTTGGCTACGGCGCCACGCTTACCAAGAAACCTGAGCCCAAACAGGATCCCGCCTGAAAACACACACACACACACACACACACACACACACACACACACACACTCGCCTGGCAAAACATCAAGCGCACACAAACACACACACACACACACACACACACACACACACACACACACACACACAAACTCGCCTGGCAAAACATCAAGCACACACAAACAGACAGGCGTGCACGCACACACACTCTCTTTCATACTGATCTCTCCAACACACACAGACTGACAGTCTCTCACATATGCAGAGTATGTGGACAGGGTGCCGATGCAGTGCCAAACCTTTATGACTTTGAAGTTCACAACAACAACAACAACAACAACAACAACTTTCTCTGACAGTATCTCATATTGTATATCTACAGAGCCCCGAAAGGGACATGTGGAATTATTATTTTTCTTGTGCGCACAGAGTACTTTCTGGTGCGCACGAGAAACCAATCTAAGGCTAGCAAAATTATGCTAACTGAGTACTGCTAACGTTATGTGGTTAATATTTCACATTCACAGCATGATATCGGTTAACAGTTGCCTTATCATCTGTAAGTTTGTTGATGCCACTATCAGGTACATTTGGTTGCATTTCCAGGAAGATGAATACCTCCTCCTCGGCAGCCATTCTGACTGCTACTCAGATTGGATACCTTCTAGTGAGCTCGGGAAAGTATCTAGTGCGAACGAGAGAAGAAAAAAAATCCCCATGTCCCTTTAGGGGCTCCGCTTGTATCAGCCTACAATTTTGGGTAGCGAAAAAAAACTTTAATTTTTTTTTTTTCATTTTTTTTTTTCAAACTTTTTCTGTTTGCTAGCAGACAGAATTGAGGAACCTTTACACAATACAAGTTAATGGAGAGCGAAGAGTTGTTTTCTCCTCCAGTGGGGGCGGGACATAAATGCGCTCTGTCTCTATAGCCTGTTTTATGGTTCTGCGGAGGCTCCACGCAGAGCTTTCACTGTAGCCTACGTAAGTGGCCTGATGTTTGTACTTGTGCGCTGGTGTGTGCGTCGAGCCGGCATGTGTGTGTGTGTGTGTGTGTGTGTGTGTGTGTGTGTGTGTGTGTGTGTGTGTGTGTGTGTGGAGCACACCGGAGCAAGTACCGACTCTAGAGTCATAGTGAGAGAAACAAAGTGTCTCCCCTGTTCTTTCTGACCACGGTGGGAAATCTGTAGCAGGAGAAGTTAACCCTCTCCTTGATTTCATGTTGTTTATGGAGAAGGAGAACCAGAAAATGACTCGGGGGAAATGCAACCCTACCAAGCAACGGCCGAGCGACGTGCGTCGCTGTGATGTGTAGTTACATTTTTCGAGAGGTGCACGTCAGGCTACGGCGTAGGGTCCAGCATAGACGCAGAGGGGTCTGCGGGGGTACGCCGTTGATTCTACGCACAACCATAAATAGCCTTATTGGTCTTCCAAATTCCACTTTAATGACTTTGAAAACGACAGTACAGTATCTCATATTGTGTATCAGCCTACACTGTAATAAAGTTTTTCACAGTGCTATCTTATTGTCCTTATTCTGGGTAGCAAAAAAAACATTCACTCGGATGTTATTGAAGGGCTCAGTAAATAGCAGACTGGGGAAGAACATGCGCCAGTTATTAACACAATATGAAAGCAGCATCGGTAATGTCTACCTTCAATTCAAGCTGATCACCTGAAGAGAGATCACAATGTGTACAGTACATCAGTCCCATTTCAAGCAGATGATTTGTGAAAATGTGTGTGAAAATGTGTGTTCGTTGTCATGCAGTTCTAAATGGCACACAGAGAAGTTGGGTTATTTATATCTCTGTATAAATGATAAATACTGGTTGCTGATTACTGCATTCATATGTATGGCGCAGTGTTGTTTAAAAAAATCAAACCGGGCCTGTTGTAATTCCCAGGGCGTTGAATACAGACGCTTTTTTCACAACGCACCCTTGAAACGCACCAGGCTTCTTTTTTTTTTTTTTTTACCGTAAACCCAATCATCATTGTAGCTCTCATACAGTAGCTCATATTTGCAGAAGACTCATGCAGAAAGCCAAATACATCACAAACAGTAATTAAATCAATCACTAAGGTAAATTGTTAAAGCAAACACCCATACATCAAAACAATAGTTTAATAGTTGTAATAATAGTTGCATAATTCAAAAAGTAACAGCCTACAGGGACTGGTGGAGGGGGCGTGAGAAGAATTCATTCGGGTGAGTGAAGGTGGATGATTTAAGCCTAAAAGTGGATCCGGTGATCCATTTACTATATTGCCAGTTCCGTATACACACAGTAAACAGAAGGCTAAGCATAATTTCAGCCTTTAGAGGTTTAATCCCAGGGAGAAAGTGCCCAGACTCCCTTAAAAAGCACACCCTTGGGGCGGCCTCTAGCTCACCCAGTAAGAGCGTGCGCCCCATGTGGGCTGAGTCCTTGGCAGCGGCCCGGGTTCAAATACAACCTGAGGCCCTTTGCTGCGTGTCATCCCCTCTCTTTCTCTCCCCCTCTTCCTGTCTATCCACTGTCACTACTGAATAAAGGGAAAAGCCCCAAAAAATTATCTTTAAAAAAAAGAAAAAATAAAGCATGCCGTTATTGTGAAACTTTATAAACTTTGTGTAAGGTTACATCAAATCCGTAATAATTCGTGCCCTGTTGTAAATTGCATGATCTTATTTCCTTTTTTGTGTAAACACCATTGTCAGTTTTTTTTCCAGCTGTTATGTACCGCTGCAGACAAAGTCAGCTGATGAGCGACGCACACACAGTTATTTCTTACTCTATATCACTAATTTACCTCCGTATTGAATTTATTTTCGTGCAGTTCTCGTGAATAACACAGCTTTCATGGACAGAATAGATGGGTATAATCAGTAAGTAGAGACGTGTCCATCAGCTTTATGATTGATCCGACCTTGCTTGTCGTCTTGCAGACAAAGTATGACTACAAATCTTCATAATTCATTCTTCATCGTTGTTATTTTGCCAAACTTTTGATCAGTTTATTGTAATTAAATCCCAGCGAAATCTGTTCATTTTGGGTTCGTACCGCTGTTGTTGTAGTGTGCTTGTAGTCTAGCGGAAAGACGTGACAAAGCATGAATTCAGACTTTTTACAAATTGGTATCATGTTGTAAGTATTTTGGCTTTTTAGCTAGTCAATCACAGCAAAATGTGTACTTCAAGTAGTGCTGGAGGCGGCAGTCATCCAGACGGACTTTGGTTGTGAATTTCACCGAGCTGTGTGCTCCTCCGGATGATGTTATGAACCCAGACACGCCTTTGGTTTTCCAACGTATCTGGGACTTCCACAAGTACAAAGCAGCAGTATTGGTTAATTGTGCCATGGTTGATGACGGAAAACGTTGGTGCCTACAGCTGTACAGCGATGCATCTCGCAAGATAACAATTTGCTTAATTTTAGTGTGACAGTCTGGTGACAGCTGCCAGTTTGTTGGAATTCAGGTTTGATAGAGTAAGCAGACTAATGGCTTTTGAGAATGAATTACTTAGATGTGATAAATAATCACAAACAGATGTAAGCTAGTCACAGCATCTTTCATCAGTTGATGTGTGTTGTGTTGGAGCAACCCGTTCTTACTCCCAACTTGTAAAAATACTGACGCTTGGTCAGTGTCTCTCAGTGTCAGATATCAACGCAAAAATCACCCTTTAGCGTCTGTATGGAACGCGCCGGGCATAGCAGTACCTTGAGAATCAACAGTAGTATGAAAAACCGCGTAAGGATTTAGGTTGGGGTGGTGGATGGGTGAAACAACACAAGACTTTCTCCCAGGAGACCGGGCTTCGTGTCCTGTTCTTGTCCCGCGTGTCACTAAAACGTACATTTTGTAACCCCACCCACGATCTTTTCCTGAACCTAACTGTCCCGCTCTTGTGCCGCATGTCAGTTAAACATATATCCCGACCCAGACCGCCAAAAAGTAACGCCAATAGTCCCAAACCCAGAGCGTCATAAAGTGACACTAAGAGTCCCAACCAAGCCTGTCTTAATATGACGCTAGACACAAACCTGAGCACAGAGCGTAAAAATAGTGAATCCAAGGGTCCCGACCCAGAGTGTTGCAGAGTGACACCAAGAGTCCCGACCAAGCGCGTCTAAATATGACGCTAAAGGAGACTTTTTGCGTCAATAACAAACGCCAAAGGCACCTGACCAAGCGTCGCTTCTTGACGCGATGGGAGTGAGAATGTCTTGGTTGAAGAAGTCAATGTATGGCTTGTCTTACAAAACTGTCTTAAAGGCAAGTGTCCCAACGATTCCTCGCAATGTCTCTAAATGCTATATACGAACATAAATCATGAGAGGCCTAACCCACGGCAAAAAAGCAAACAAAACATCAGACTTGAACATGGAAGAATACATTTGGTCTCTGCTCCTCCTAATAGTCAATGGTTGTTTTTTTTAAGGATGACCACAAACAAAACCAAGCCTGTTGTGACAACCGTGGCCATGAAGGATTTTACCCTGTAGTTTTATCAGCCATTCCAATCAAAGATGCATTGTTGTTTTTTCAAGCAATGTGTCCTTAACTGATAACTTTGGCTTTCTGCCAATCAGTCTTTTATGGCAGGTAAGCTTTTTTTTTTTTTTTTTTTTTTACTGCAATCTATCATTTGCTCACTGCAGCTGAAAGATGAGGGAGGAAAATGAATTATGGGCTAAAAGACAAGGATTAAGACAAAGATGGCCATGTACTGTACACAAACATTAATGCACACAGATGTTGAGCAGGGATTCATTTAGTAAATTGAGTCTACAGGAGTGTGTTTAACCATGCTGTTGGGTACAGTGAGAAGAGCAGTAAAGGAGTGGGACCAGAGAAAAGCTTGTCTCGCATTGCCAGACCTTCCTCCACAGCGCCTTGGAGGAGGGTCTAGCTAGTCCACAGAGCATTCCGGGATGGGAGAAAAACGTGCTCTAGTTTATTGGCATTTCTTTAAACCAATCACAATCGTCTTGGACGGTGCTAAGTGCCGGACAGAGCCTTGGTGCCACTGCAAAATAGCCTCAGAAAAGATCTTGTTTTGGTGGAACATGTGTACGATGTGTTTTAGTCGTGCAACAGAAAACTCAGATTGGACAGATAGTCTAGCTAGCTGTCTGGATTTACCCTGCAGAGATCTGAGGAGCAGTTAACCATAGTCCTCAGAAATCCACCGGAGTTTAGAATGTCAACACAAAGAAAGCAGAAGGTAACGGACACCCGGTCGAAAAGAGGGACATCCGGCAGAATATCAATTTGGCACCGGAGCAATCTCGGAAGTGGAACTTCGTGGATATAGACTAAAGAAAAACTAACTGGGCATGATTTTTTTGAACAAGACTACATGTAGGCATTCCTAGTGATGGCTGGCAACCAGAGGTAGAATGTGTACAATAATATTGTACTCAAGTAAAAGTACTGTTACTCAAAAGGAATTTAAATTTAATTTATTTTTTATATGTCAACTTATACACAAGTGAAACATCATCAACAAGAGCCCTTATGTCCAAACCAACAAAACATTCCATTTCTATAGACTGCACTTTGCAGCCTGTGCAGACAACTGATTATCAGTTATAGTTGAGTTATAGTTAATAATGACACTACAGTGTAGCCTTACTAAAATTAACCAGAAAAGAGACAAAACTCAAGACAATGAAACATGCAACAAGCAGTATTAGGCTAATTTTAATAGCCTGACAGACACAGAAAACAACGGACAGACAGAAAAACACCAACAGACACAGAAAACACCAACAGACAGAAAACACCAACCGACACAGAAAAACACCAACACACACAGAAAAGCTACAAAAGACAGAAAACTCCCGACAGAGAGATGCATAAAGGGGTTGCATCACAAATCCACACTGACACTCGTAAAGTGAGTCAGAGTATTGCAGAGAGAGGAAGAGAGATGTGATGCATTCAGAGCTGGATGTAGGTCTTTTGATTCCTTGACAGCCTAATGGCTAAGGGTAGCTCCTGACTGATGTTTGCCACAGGGCAACAAACACACACACAAACACACATTATTAAACCAATGAAAGCCTTTCATTGTATCTCTTAGGATGCCCATTAGCTGTAAGCGAAGCAGCAGCTATTCTTCCTGGGGTCCACGCAAGGGAGGGCAGGGCAGGACAGCGAGGGGAAGATGGGTCTGCTTGCTCAACATAAAGATTGAGCTATGCACAACTAAAATTGTTCAAAATCTAATGATGAAATCATTTGAAACTGATATTGCAAAACAATGTAAACATTATTTACCCCGGAGGGTGGCGGCAGCAATGTGCTTATTCTGTTGGAAATCCCCAAAAAAAAGAAGAAAGACATCATCCCTGGGGAACATAATCAAACGGTTATATTAAATAACACAAATAACAGATAAGAGTGTTTACATGGACATGACTCTTAGCAGACAGACGATCAGAGCAGAGAGGAAATTAGCAGTCAAGGTGGTTGTTCCAGCTACAGTAGGTGTAGTAGGTGGACCACCAGGTCATTTTGCCCTGATAAAACACACACACACACACACACACACACACACACACACACACCGTTTGCATAACCATGATACTCACGTCCATGTAAACACAAGATTCAAACATGCAAGCTACGTAGTTTCAGTGATGGCAGCATCTGTAGCAACCGCCATAGCAATGATAGAATCTTCGCAATAGCTAAAAAACTAAATATTGTGCAAATTCATTGAACGACAAAGATGAAAATAAAATGCCCATTTCTCGCCAGAAATTAGCATTAGTTAGAAAGTTATCAGAACACAATGCTGAAACTATCTTAAAAGACTGAAATCAGCTGTTCTTATCATAATTGACGTGTATGAGGGAGTGCGCTCAGACACAAAGCCCTTTTTCAATGAGTATTATCACATAATGATCATATCAGTATGTTCGGGTCATGAAAATATTATGCTGAAGCTTTTTGTGAAACCTACACCATACAGAAACAGATTGTGGTTTTTATGCATACATTCTATGCAGCAAAACGGCTGAAGGAGAAACGCCTCTATTTAGACCGTCTATTCTGTCCCTGAAAGCTGCGTTATTAAACCCAACTGCATGAAAATGAAAGCAATACGGAGGGAAATTAATGATATACAGTAAGAAATATCAAATATCATCTGGGCAGCTGACTTTATCTGCAGTGGTACGGTAGTATCATTATATCGTTCAATTATTTCATTCAATAAAATTGGCAATTCAGTGTGCTCTCAACCCTTTGTTGGTCATCTAATGGGCTCAGAAATAGAAGAAAATAGTTCATGAATCTTCATTTGGCCATCACTACTCACAGCATTGAAAAACGACATTAAAAACAGAACAGAACAGTTTTCTTGTAATCCACAGAACAAACTATTTCTTTAGCAGAAAGTAGTTACTGACAAAAAACTGAAAATGTTTTTTTACAACATCGGTTACTCTTTAAACTTGTGCATGAGCAGTTCTTAAATTCCAAAATATGACAAAGAGCTACAATGTGAAATGCAAAGACATGGGATTTGCATTCAAAATCACAGCTTGCTACCATTAGCTCACAATAAATGTCAGTAGATTAAAGTACTGTACGTATGTTAACTTACTTCAAAGCTTATCTGTCGTTAGGAGTAAGGTTTCTTTAATAGGTGAGAAAAAAACAACAGTGGAAATGATTTTAATTTAAACTTTTAGGGAGTTCCACTGCCCAAATGCTAATAACAGTAAAGCTCAGTGGTCACTTCCCAAAGTTTCTGGCAGGATATGATGTGTTTTTTAGAGTACAGTATGTGGACTGAGCTGAAAACAAATGCTTCAAACAAAGGCCATTTCCCAAATCGATCCCTCTTCATAATACTTCCCGCTGCACGAGTGTCATTCCACATGAAGTCACACTCATAGCTCTGGAGGGCACTTAGTATTAAGGCATTGGGTATAAATAAACAGGTAAACTGTAGGCCACACTCTCCACAATAGACAGGGAACTGTCATCACCATGGATACCAATAGATACTTTCACTCAGCTCAGCTCTTGAGCTGTATTATGGGCTGCAACAAACCTTGTGGCTCACAAAAACAAAAGGGGTCTTCCAAAAGACGCACGCCGCCGTCCTAACAGGTACAGACTAACCCTTCATTTTCGACCGTACACTTCTGCTTCCAATGTTGCTGCATCATTTCTTCAGCACCTCGCTAACATTTAGATTCACAGCCTTTGCTAAAAAATGGAGGCACTCAAATTCAGCTGTGCTATTCGACAGAGAGCATTGCTGTAACGTGTGGTGGTAAATCATAGCTCTGAAGGTGTGTTTTTACATGCAGTGAGTGAGTGTTAATTAGGTTTACTTGCAGGGCTGGACTGGGGTAAAAAAATCTGCCCTGGACTTACGAGACCCAGACCAGTCCACCAAAATCGTCCGGTCACCAACTATCCTTGCACTACCCTTGAACACATGTACATACCAGCAGGGCTCAACATTGGTAGAATGGTAGATTTGCTTGACTCACTAGCCAAAAAAAAGGGTACAATTTTAACATTCACTAGCCATTTGGATGGTGGACAAAAAGTTAATTTTGAACCCTGCACACTAGCCCCTAATGCTCTCACTTAGCTGAGTGGTAAGTAAGAGAGTATGATAATGTACTCACTGATTCAAAAAGGCTGCCTGGCTCCTGATGGCAAGATGGCTAAAGGTTGAGGGTGGAGCATGGCTGTCATCAAGATGTATTGTATAGTAAACAAGTGATAAGTCTGTACACGCCGACTTATTGGGACTTTAGCTTATTCACCATATCCCCCAGAGCTAGATAAGTCCATACATTCTCATCTCTGCGCGTGTCTCAACTCTGTCTGACGCACCCACCGCTAGCCTAGTTTAGCCCAGATCCTTGAGGTAACCGGCTCCATTTAGCCTACTGCTCCCAATAAGTGACAAAATAACGCCAACATGTTCCTATTTACATGTTGTGATTTGTATAGTCACAGCGTGTACAAAGAGCAAGGTCACATGAGACACAGCCATCTTCTAACCGTATATAAACTGGGAACTATATTCTCAGAAAGGCGAAGCACTGCAACTTCTGCTACTTGGGCGGAGTGATTTGCTCGCAGCACCTGAGAAGCCCTGTGGTGAGGAGCAGAGTGTAACAATGGTGCTTTTCAAGTGTTGCGCTAATCACTCCGCACAAGTAGCAGTGCTTCGCCTTCTGAGAATATAGTTCCCAGTTTATATACGGTTAGAAGATGGCCGGTTACCTCCAGGATCTGTGCTAAGCTAGGCTAGCGGTGGGTGTGTCAGACAGAGTTACAACACGCACGGAGATGAGAAGGGTATGTATGGACTTATCTAACTCTGGGGGATACGGTGAATAAGCTAAAGTCTCAATAAGTCGGCATGTTCCTTTAAACTAAAGCTGCATTTTGTACACAGTATGCAGCTTATGTGGCTAGTGGAATGTGGATAAAACAGAAAGTTATAGTACTATGTTTGCAAGTGCCTTAGCTTGCTAATACATAACTAGCATTAGCTTACTAACAGCGAACTTGTCCTCTCTGGTAGTAGACAAAGGGTGCTAAAATGCTTAAGTCTCGTGTTTTTTAGCTAGTTACCGGCACCTTGTGGTGTTATTTTCGCCACCGGTGGGGGCGAGAATTAAATGCGCTCTGGCTCTATGATAGGATGGATGTGGGCCATAGTAGGATGTGATTGGCCAGTGATCAGATGAGAGACAAACCAGTGGGCCAATCATGTGATCTCTCTCCGTGGGCAGGTCAATCAAAGAACAAGGATGTGAATGGCCAGTGTTCATATGAAAGACACACAAGTGGGCTAATGATGTGATGTCTCTTCTCTTTATGGGCCGATTAACCGGAGTGCAGCCGCAGCCCATTCGGCCCACACAAATAGAGCGGCCCACCGGGAAATCTCCCGGTACTCCCGATGGCCAATCCATGCCTGCTCAATTGTACAATCTAAATCAATCCAATCCAATAAATCTGCAGTAAATCCCACTTTTGTCAATGTGTATGTTTGTAAGTTTCCAAATGTCTCAAAAAATGTATTGGGATTTCCAGAAAATCTGCAAAAGACACTGCATTCACTTCCATTCCATTCTCTACTGTTGTATATTTAGGACTGGGCACATCGAGATAAATAGTTGGTGGTGCTAATTCAGTCGTGTGCCATTAAAACATTGCAGAAGAAGATTGCGCAACGAGTTGATGAAATTAAAAGAGAAAAACGTGAAAAACATGATGGCAATATAGCATTTCTATTTGTTTCATGTATTCATTTGAGGGAAGTTACAGTCTCCTCATCGCTCCACACATATCTGATGTTTCTCTTCGGCTGATGTTAAACCACTTCATGTACATCAGGGTTTATTCGTCAACTCTGTTTCCACTGAACAACATTTGGCATCTACGTTTTTTATATGCAAATCTGATAAATTGTCTCAAATGATGTTAGCCCCCTGTAGCCTGCTCCTCATCTATGCTTGAGGATCATTAGCCATAACTAGCCAAACACACCCATATATCCAAATGAACTCATGACGGTCGAGTTGCGTTGTGGATAATGTAAGTGCCATATTTTGAAAAAGAAGAACCAACATCCCTGGTTCTGCTGCATTGATTTAGTTCCTGTTTAGAACTGTCCATTCTGAATCGGACAATATTACAGGAGTGCATTTAAACTCAGTGGAGTATTGTTTTAAACACAAACATGTGAAAGTTGTTTTTTCAGCCTTTTCCAGGCTGAAAAAAAGTTATACTGCATTGGAAATTTGCAAGATGACGCCGCGGATGGCAGTCTCGATACTGTGTCTCTGGTACTTTTTCATTTTTTGTTTATTTGTTCAGTTTTCAGCTCTCCCTATCTGGTCACATTCACCAGGGAGGAACTTTTAACCCAACTACTTGGCTCTAGTTAAACTTTTTCACCGTTCACTGTGGCTGTGGCTCAGGTGGTAGAGCGGTCATCTACCAATTGAAAGGTCGGTTTCATTCCCTGGCCCTGCAGTCCCATGTTCAAGTGTCCTTGGGCAAGATACTGAGCTCTTAATAGCTCCCAATGCTGAGCCATCGGTGTGTTAATGTTTATCTGATGAGCAGGTGGCAGTGTGTGTGTGTGTGTGTGTGTGTGTGTGTGTGTGTGTGTGTGTGTGTGTGTGTGTGTGAATGGTACCTAAAATGTTTAAAAGCACTTTGAATAGTCGCCAAGGCTAGGAAAGTGCTATATAAATGCATTCACATTTAATGCTCAAACCTTTCAGGGAGGAATATATGTCCCCACCAATGTTGAAATTACACCTATGCCCTCGGTTTACCAGCTGTTACTTTCCCAGATGTTTGTGGACATCTGGCCAGGGATTTGACCTCTAACCCAGAGATATTCAACAGGGGGTCCATGACCCCTAGAGGGCCCTCAGAGTTAGTGCAGGGGCCCCCCAAATTATGTTAAAAAATATTTTTTTGAAAGTTTCTTTTTTCAAAAATGAAAATGTCTGAAAATATACAATAATATGAATCCAGCATATTATAGCAAATATAAATAATAAAAAAAAAAAAATTAAGATAAGCTTACTATAGGTAAAGTAGCCACTATGGTAGCCATACAGTTACGATTAAGGATACACTGTGCCTTTCACATATATGTTTAACATTAAAACTTGCCTAAACATAACCATACCACAGTCATACTTTATTTTCCAAGACCACCATATTTCCCTTACCTTAACCATACCATAGCTGCCATGCACAGATATGTCAAAATGTTGGCGAAGAACATAATCTGAGGTTTTGCAGAAACAGTCAGTATCAACATTCTGTTCTAGTGATAGTATTGTATTTTTGAGGCAATTACACAGCTTCTAAAATATGACTGATAGCTATGCTTGTAAACTGTAATCTCTTAGATTCAGCAAGCCAACTATTTCTACACATCCTCCACAACCAAAGACTGCAAACATGTGACACTGTGAACTGCAGATCCTAATTAGAACAAACCTTCTGTATCCTTGGCTGTTCTAACCCCGAATTAAAGCACACTGCTTGATGGAAAGGTCAATTCTACAGCAGCGATGCAGCCATCTGACAAGATCAGTCCCAGTTGGGCAGGGAGAGGATGGATTAGCAAGGGAGGCTGTGTGTGTGTGTGTGTGTGTGTGTGTGTGTGTGTGTGTGGTAATGGCCATGTTTGTAGTTATAAATGTAGTAAGGGTGATTGGATTGGCAGCTGTGTTTCCTTGACTGTTGTACATACCTTCCCATGTTAATGGGTTTACATGAAGCTTAAAGATGTAATTTACTTTCCCAGTTATCATGGACAAACCAGTTAACAGAGCATTCTTGCCTCTTGACTGAGCAATAACAGCTAGCTTTAGCAACAGCATTTCTGCCAAATGGTGTTCCCAATTGTGAGTACTGCTACAGTATTTAGAGTTTGACAAGACAGTGATACCAAAAGGGAAAACGGGAAGATATGTAATCTGTTTAATATTGGAGAGAGCCTGGAATCTTAACCAAGCTTCTCATAAAATGTGGATGAGCTTACACAAGTTTTTCTTTTCCATTTATGATGTCTACATGTGTCAACACCAAACCAGATTACTGACAAACCATTTTAAGGGGTCCTCTCGTTACTCATACTCGCAGAGGAGCTGGAGGGTTGACAGGGAGCTCCCATGGTATGTGACAAATGAAGGCCTGCATGTGTGAGGAAAAAGATCTTGGAGAGCAAGGAGGGTCTCTGTATTAATTCATAATTAATGCGCTATAACTAATTAAGGGAATGACACGGGATGCAGTTTGTGGTGGGATTTTTTGCTACCAGTACCTTTCTCTTTTCATTTTTTTATCAACAACTTTTGCTGATGGAAAATCAAAAAATAATGAGTCGAACAAAAGTAGTGGCGTGCTGTGTCATGCAGTGGAAATGCCTTAAATCTGCATCCTATCTAATTTCCAGCAGGGGTCCACTAGTTGCAAAAATAAGTCAGTTTCTATAGAAGTCAATGAGTAAATGACCCTACTTCTCATTTGATTTATTACCTCAATAAACATTTTCCTAATGAGTTTATGGTCTCAATTGCTACTTTTAAGTCATCACTGACTACGTTTACATACACATAATATTCCTTTTTTTCCTTATTCCGAAAAAGACGATATTCTGACTAAGCTGTTTACATGGCTAATTAAAGTGAATATTCAACTAATATTCCCGTTTACATGTTTCCGTACAAAATAAGATTTTTTTCAAAGTTTACCAGCGGTGGCGGACTTTTTGGACCGTGCGAACACTGTGTCCCTCTTCCCTTCAACCAGCTTCTTGAAAAGGTCGCCATAGCAATGAGTGCGCATATCCAAAATCCTGTTGATATCCAAGTCTTTGATAATGTTTAAAAGTTGCTGTGTTTCTCCTTCTTATCGGGTCTGCAGCCTTGCAAACTGCTGGCTGGTTGGTTTGTTTACAGCAACCATAGCAACGCACAGAGCTGACCATAAGCCGTAAACAAACAAGAGGCCGTAAACTGCGGTAAAAACCCAGATTGAGAGGCATATTCCGAATGTGCTGTATACATGCCAAAACAATGCCTCTAAAACCCGAATAACACCGGAATATCCCACGTCTTAATCGGAAAATGCTATATTCGGAAAAAGGCCTTATTAGGAATATCCAACCAAAAATGTAATGTGCCATATAACCATTACAATGAGCTAAACGAGTTTAACACCCTGTAGAGCTACAGAGTTGGTGATATTTCTCTATGGGTCTATCACTAGAAACAACCACTTTCACATTGCATTGTCATTTGATTCACTGTTAATATACAGTATAAAGCTAATACTATTTAAAGCAGGTTTAAAATGTTGCCTTCCAGACCAACACTACTGTTAAAATGTGTCTACTTTTGTGTTCATAATAGAATAATGCTCTTGATATACACCTTGTTTCTGTAACTTCTGGCCACAAAAACGTTTGTGTTTTTTGTAATATCACTTAACAACCTACTGTATGTGAAACCCAGGCATATCTAAATGAAAGATAGCTGAGTTAATGTTAGTACGTATGAATACAGACACCACCATAGGGCATTTGACTCTAAAGGTCAGCATTTATCAGCTGGTTTAAATCTGCTGCTGTGGCTGGCTGCTTCTGGTATCCTCCGTCTATGGGAGAAGATTTAGTTAGATAATCACACAGAAACAGTAGCCTCTGTCTTATTACCTCTTATTGCACTTTAAAGAACAAAGAAATGTTGACCTTACCTCAAGCACTGCAAAGGCAATAACGAAAGCAAGGCAACTAAGTGAATAAAAACACATTCATGGTGTGAACCGAGTTGTCAAGAAGATCTGCCTAGATGTGCAGGTGCTGGTATTTATTGTTTGGGCCACCTGGTTTCCCAAGAGGCTAGTGTCACAAGACATTTCCAGTAAATCTCTTCAGGTGGGCAGCCAGGCTCAGTCATGCCTGAGGAAAAGCCTAACATTTGATTGACAGAACATGGAGAGTTTTAAAGGGAATAACCAGATGGGATAGGACCACAGCTACCTGGCACGTTTCTCTTTATATATGTTTTGTTTCATCGCTTGTCCACTGATATCAGAATCAGAAAACTTTATTGATTCCTCAGGGAAATTATTTAGTTGCAGTTGCTCACAGTCACATTCAAGGTAAAATAAGAGTAAGAAAATAACAAGTCAGTAAGTGACACTGGAGGAAGAGGGATCAAAAGCTGGAATGAAGAGGGATACCGGGAGATAGAGTGAAAGAGAGGAGTCATGTGTCAGCATTCAGAAGAAACTTACTAACATAAAGGTGTCTTTATACACAACTCCAGCAAGTTTTTTTTCATTTTCATCTCTACTTTCCAGTTCTCCTTCCACCTATTGCCTCACTTCTTCTCCTCTCCTTTCATCATCCCTTCTCCCCTCTCCTCTCTTAACCTCACTTCATCTTCACTCCTCTCTTTTTCTTGCTTTGCCTTTCATCATCCCTCCTTTCCTTTTAATCCCTTAGGCTTTCTCACCTTCTAATCATCTAACCAACACTCCTCTCCTCTCGTGGTCTTCACTTCTACTCCCCTTTCATTCCTTTGCTTGGCCTACTGGCCTACCACACTGACTGGGTGTTAAGACCAAAAATGTTTAAAAAAAAAGAATGCAAGGAGCTGCGATGGTGGGGAGTGTTGCTTCAGGTACCAATGACACAATTAAATCGAATGCAATAAGTCTGGTCAGCATAATGGATCCATAACTAATGAAGCGTATCAGCCAAAGGGTAACAATTACAACAAAGTTCTTGCACAACGAGAATTATTATTGACTGGGTATGTAGGATCTAAGACTCTTGAATGGTAAGATATCAAAGAATTAGAATCAGCTTTATCAACTAAGTGTGTGTACACATACAAGGAATTTGACTCGTGTTTTCATTGCTCTCAATGCACTTACACAGACATGGACACATAGCTAAGAACAAGGACAACAAAGCTGAAAGGAAAAGCAAAAAACTGAACAATTAAAGAGCAAAAGTACTAGAGCGCAACATCAAGGCTGTCATTCGTGGCGCCATCTTGCACACTATCAATCGCCGTGTTGACGATACTTCAGTCCTCAGACCTTCAACGGTTAAAATTTAACGTGATGAAGGTTTGTGTACTGAAAAAGTAATGAATTAAGTACAACGTTGTAAGGGATGAACAGGCATTTCACCCAGATGGGCGTGGTTTTGCGGAAAGCAGCAGCGCACACTTCTGCAGTCTCGTGTCCACTTTAGCGAACTCTGCAACCATCAGCCCGTGCTCTGAGTACACGTTCATACTTTATATGATAACATGCAGGCACCCCTGTAAGAATGCGGAACACAAATCCTAAATTATTTTGCTATAATGAAAATGCACCATTTCTTCCTGTTAGAGTAACTACAAAGACATTTTTAAAGATTTACATCTTCGGAGCACATTGTTGGTTTTAGTCTTCTCATGGGATTTGTTGACCACAGAAGAAATACAGATATAGGTGGCCTTATACTTTAGGTAAAGGTCAAGTCTTACGTTTACATATTTTTCACTTAAATATGACTCGAGTCCAATTCTCAAGTTACCAGCTCTGGAGCTGATCACATAGTACAGCTACTATCAATAAACTATACTTTAGTTTTGCTTTGTCAGACAACTTTGTGATCATAAAATAGTGATTTGATCAAAGTTTCGCAGTACAGAAATAACTGTTGTAAGAGGTAGTCTTATTTAAGAACATTTAGCTACTCTTAATACTAGAACACTGCGCTCCCAGAATGCAGAGTTACTTGTGTTTCCCAGAGTCTCCAAAAGTAGAATGGGAGCCAGAGCATTCAGCTATCAGGCTCCTGTCCTATGGAACTAGCTCCCAGTTTGGGTTCGGGAGGCAAACACCGTCTCCACATTTAAGAGTAAGCTTAAAACTCTCCTCTTTGATAACGCTTATAGTTAGGGAGTGAATAGTGGCAGAGAACGCCTAGACCAGCAAGGGAGGATGTATTGCTACAGACACAGCACCCCTCCTTAACTCTGCTTCTCTTCATTGATGTTGGATTCATCTAACAACCCTTTGTAGGCTGGCTCAGGTTTGCCTTGGACCAGCTCTTAGTTTTGCTGCTATAGTTTTAGACTGCCGTGGGACTTCCTTTGACATACTGAGCTCCTCTCTCTTTCCATCTGTGTGCATTCATGTCCCATTAATGCTTGTTACTAACATAGTTCCGGGGAGCATCTTCCCCGGAGTCCTTGGCTTGCAGATTTCTTTGGATTGGGGTGGCACCTAAGTCGTGTTTGCAGCTTCTGCGGTAGTCTTGCTTGATGCCCTGCACTGCTACTACTATTATTTCTAGTCATAGTTCTATTATCCTTATTGTTACTATAATTGCATCTGTTCATCATACCAACTGCTATAATAATTGTGAATCATATTTTTGAATATCTGTATCAGTGTCTCTGTGTCCCAACCGGCAGCGACAAATGGCCGCACACCGAGAGTCAGGGTCTGCCTGAGATTTCTGCCTGTTTAAAATAAGTTTTTCCTCACCACTGTTGCACCAAATGCTTGCTTTTGGGGAAATTGTTGGGTCTTTGTAAATCATAGAGTGTGGTCTAGTTCCACTCTATCTGCAAAGTGTCCTGAGATAACTTCGGTTATGATTCAACACTATAAATAAAATTTAATTGAGCGAAAAGGTTATGCTTGTTCACTGTTAGACAACAGACACAGAGAAATTGATAAATGAAAACTTGTGAGTCCAGCTGTTTAAAAAGCAAACTCAGCAGAGTAACCAGTGTGCTACAAGAAGACATGTAGCAATGTTTCTATAGTTCAGGTGTCTTGAGCTGAAAACACTAGTGTGGACACTCCTCGCTTTCAAATTTAGCTGGCTTAGTGTTTAATTCTATTTCCTAATCCTAGCTCCGTTTTCTCTTTGCTTCAACTCTCATTTCTACTCATATTTTTGCCTCTGCTTTCCTCTTTGCTCCTCTATACTATTATTTACTCACCTTACCTCACCTGTGCTTTTCTACCGCCTTCCTCAGAGGAGAATAGCCCTCTCCATCTGTCAACGTCAATGCACGCTATATGAGTTTCTGTGCACCTGTGTGTGTGCATGTGTTTTTTAAAGTGGGTGCCGGGCCTGCACTTTCAACCTCCCTGCTGTTATACTCAGAGCAATCAATAGGAAGCGAGGCTTCATCACAGTGAGAAAAACCTAGCTCAGCTGTCACAGCACCCTACAAAACAATGACTCAGTGTGCCCCGGGGAGCTCCGTTTGTGTGAGTGGACTCCCGCTATGTCTTCATGTGTGCGTTTTTGCACCTTAAGCACATCTCTTTCCACCTTCACTGAGCCAGCCACATAACATGACTCTCATGCCCTAACACACACGCATGCAAAGACACATACGCACTGAAAACCCCGGGGGTCAAGTCCTCACCTACATTAAGAGTGCAGTGTCAATGTCACGCAATGTCACTGTCAGAGCAGATTAGACAAGCCTCATTGCATTCATGCACCCCAACTGGCCACTGGACAGGCCAACCACTGGTCACTCTAGCCACCGCACTGTTCACACACGCACACACACACACACACACGCACACACACACACACACACACACACACACACACACACAACAGTAATCCTCCTCCATTATGCTCCTAGCCTGATCTGCTGTCTAGACAGTCTAAATGTAACTTTCTCTAACTGTATCATCTTCTGCCTGCCCAAATATTCATTGGTTCTTGCCTCTTAAAGTGCACATATTATGAAAAAACTTTTTCTGGTATTTGGGGTGTTATTTTGTGTCTGTGGTGCTTCCACACGCATACAAACTTTGAAAATCCATGCTGTTTTGAGTGAGATACGGGTTTCTGAATGCGTCCTCCCTTCAGTCTCCGGGTAAGCTGTTCAAAATCTGCACGGCTTTCTACGTAACTAGCCGAGACGAGGGGCCTAGGGGGCTAACCGTTAGCATGCTAGCGCTAGCATGCTAGCTCGTTCTCAATGGCAAAACACTGCTACAACACACACAAATTCACCCTAATCTACAAAATAAATTGTATAGAACTACTTACATGTCCCTGTTCTGCAGGTATTCCAAGCAAAGTTGGAAGTGCGCCCTCGTTTAGAAGAAGTCTCCCGGCCAATCCTGCCTTGTACAGTCCGAAGTTGGAGAAACAGCTAGCTAGCTCATGTAATTCTTACCTAGCTACTGCGCATGTGCGACTGACAACAAAGGTGGTACAGAAGTTGAGAGGTCTCACTCTGTAGCTAAAACAGAGACCTGACACAGGGTGAAAAGAGGAGCTGCAGCAATGTGCAGTACAACAAAAATATGGTGTTTTTTGAAAATTAAACCATGTAAACCTATTCTGATACAATCTCAAATTACAATTATGAACCTGAAAATTAGCATAAGGCCAAACAGCACCTTAACACCCCGTTTAAGCTTTAACATGCCCCTTTAAAGGAACACGCCGACATATTGGGAATTTAGCTTATTCACCGTAACCCCCAGAGTTAGACAAGTCGATACATACCCTTCTCATCTCCGTGCGTGTTGTAACGCTGTCTGATGGTTCCAGCGGCATCAGGCCAGCACAGGACATGCAGGTGAATGGTTCCAGTAATCCTACTGCTCCGAATTGTGACAAAAAAGACAAAATAACGCCAACATGTTCCTATTTACATGTTGTGATTTGTATAGTCACAGCGTGTACAAAAAACAACGTAACATGAGAGACAGCCATCTTCTAACTGTAAACAAACCAGGAACTATATTCTCAGACAGGTTTGCTGCAAAGCAAATCACTCCGCCCAAGTACTATATTCTTCCGCCTGAGAATATAGTTCCCGGTTTGTTTACGGTTAGAAGATGGCTGTGTTGTGTGGAACAACACAGCCATCATGTGGAACATGTTGGCGTTATTTTGTCACTTATTCGGAGCAGTAGGATTACTGGAACCATTCACCTGCATGCTCTGTGCTGGCCTGATGCCGCTGGAACCGTCAGACAGCGTTACAACACGCACGGAGATGAGAAGGGTATGTATCGACTTGTCTAACTCTGGGGGTTACGGTGAATAAGACAAAGTCCCAATAAGTCGCCGTGTTCCTTTAACATGTTCAAAACTGCATTGGAAAAAGACATAGCCCACAACCCCACCCAACAGTGACATTTGCACCATAATAAAAACCATAATAAAATCTACTCAAGAACGATTAGTCCTGTAGTGCAACATGCACATGCGTCAGTCCTGCTTCTTGGCTCCAGGCCAACGTCTATCCGTTTCATTGGTGGGACTCTGGAGTGTCGAGCATTTGGGTTAACGGTAAGATTCCTGTTCACCAGGTTGCTCTGTACCTTATCATGAATGCAAATGTCAACATATTTAATAGTAAGATGGCTAAATGAAGCTTCATTTGGACATCACTACAATTCACCATGGCAAAAGTGGAGCTAGAAATATTAATGTGTGTGTATGGGGACTGCAATGACATTTATCTTTAAAAGCACAGCAGAAGCAGTGAAAAATCTGAGTTGGAGTGAAGAAGACAGTCAACAAGTCGATAATGTTAACTACTACTGCAGTAACACAGAGACGGGCTCAGGCATGCTTCGAACTCATGGGGTGAGCAGTACCGGAGCAAAACTTGGGATGTAGGGATGAAGAGGGAGATAAGCCGACACTCAAACTTTTGCGACGTCCAAGCAAAAATATTTTGATTCCATAACACTTAAAGCCATGAGCAATATTATTTTACAATCTCAGAAGCATCCAGGCAGAAAAGCAGTTTGAGTAGAGCTATTACATGGAAGCCACCTGCCTTTGTTTTCAGTGTATAGAAAGGTGTGCCGTCTATCCCACCCACTGAACAGCTGTGGGTGGACAGCAAGCAAGCTGCATCAGATTAATTGTACATCCATAAAACTGAAATCCAAGATGGTGATATGGTGCCAGACCTTATCACCAAAAAATTTTTTGAATCAAACGTAAAATGTATCATTTGTGTTTGAGGTTTGTATTGTGAAATGATCCCAATGCAGATTTCTCTGAGTGGAAGTGAATCACATGCACCTCTCTTATTGAGATTACAAGCATATGAAGTAAAATGTGTTTCTCCAGTAAAATGCGCTTAGCTATATGAACAGAGATGGGTCCTACAGTATATAGTTATTTCCACTAACTGGATTACCAACCTTTAAACGTCTTCTACAGCTCAAGAACATGTATAACTGAACACACATGTTGGCAACTTCATTACACTTGGTACAATGGAGTTTTGCAATGGCTATAAAAAGACTGACATTTGCCAGGATAAGCCATTCCATCTGAGCACCACACATGCTTCATGGTTTTTTACATTCATATTCATAGTGTTTTGTAGGAAGCAGGACTAAATCCCTCCCTCGGATTCACACATAAAGAGACTTCCCTAGGTTGATTATACTGGGTAATAGGTTTAGGCATATTTGCTTGATTCCTCTGAGGCTGGTCTCTAACTGTTTTCCTGCTTAAGAATATTCAACATTTTCCACTTCATCTTTCAGTTTTGCAGTTATTTGCATTTTTGGAAGAAAAGCTTCTATGACAGTTTTAAGAAAATGTCTGAAATAACAATTAAACCTCAATCAAAACGCTGAAGGTTTGTGTTTTCTATACAAGTTCAATGTCTGTATGTAAAAAAGTATCCTACTTTAAAAATGTACTGAATATTGTTGAAATTCTATGGAAATGTACGTTTATTGGATTATTATTTGATTTATTTGATGGACCTTTGCTGGAAGGTATATGTCTTTGTATAGAGCATGTTAAAGTACTTAGAATAGGGGGAGATACAGTATAAGTAACATCTCATATAAAGGAGCTTAACATCTATATACACAAAACAGTTTGAACTGGAGGGCACTGTCTCACTGTTAAGTAGAAAAACAGAAGAGTCTGTATTTGTTGCCAAGTTAGTAATTATTTCTACAAGACATGAACGAGTAAGCTTAGTAAATGTCATTGACCAAGTAATTACTCCATAAAAAGGCATTAAACAAACAATAACTCATGCTCTCTGCTAATCACAAAGAAAAGACAAAAAGAGGCTACAGAAAACAAAGTGGATTTTTTTGAATGTGTGGATTTATGAACTGCGTTGGAATATAAACAGTAAAGATATCTTACCTTTCCAACGTACTGAGGTTCAGGTCCGATGTGTTCCTCCAGAACAAAGAACTGGTTCCAGATCCAGCCTCTCTTGGGCCGATGGGAGTAATCCTTATCCGTCTCCAGCAACTTGGTCTCATTCCTCTGTACTTTGATGGATGCTCTGGAGTTTGGGTTGATCTTGGAGTCAGATTTGGCATTTGTATTTATTCCTGAAGGTCGGAATTTTGAATGGGATTTAGGATTGGATAGTGAAGCCGGGCTGGCATTGTAGTAGGTGCTGGGGTTCATTGTACCAGATGACTCAGACGTTTGATTAGGACTAGGTAGTGAAGATAATTTAGTGTTGGGGACTGACTCTAAATTGGTCTTAAGTCCGGTTACTACCTTAGAGTTGGAAAATGCCTGGGGCTTTGCCTGCAACAGTGATCCAAGCCTTGGTTTTGGATTGGTTTTTGATGATTGCTTGGGATTATTTAAGGTATTTCTTGCCACCTGATCACAATTTGATTTGCATGCCAACTCATGCCTTGAATTAGAGCTCTGTTTGGGTGCATGCTGTAGCTTGAGTCTACTGTTGGAGCTTGATGTAACAGGGAAGATTGCCAATGGAAAGTTTGTGTTGGCCCTATGATTGTCAGTAAGATAGGACATGGTGTCAAGCCTAGGCCTTAACTGAGACTTGCTCCAGAGGTTCTTGCCGGAGCTCGAGAGATGGCTGGGATTCAGTGAAGCCATACGTTTTTCAGGACTGGAGCTTGGCAGCGGGGTTGGTTCAGGTAGTGACTTGAGACGAGGATTAGGGTACAGGCTGGGGTTGGGGTTAGTGTTGGGGCTCAGATCGACCCGGATCCCATAACAACTCTGGGAGACAACACATAGGAAGACCACCAGAGGACAAAGACAGGAAATTGCAGCCACGCCAGCTGGATCTCTCATTGTAAAGAAAGAACGGTCCGGAAATCTTCCCCTCTCACTTCCACTGTGTCATAAGACTGTGGGCATACACAAACACTTGTACACACCCACAATTACACTCAAACACACAGGTGTACAGTTCTTTTCAGAGTGCAGACTAGCCAGGAGTGTCCACATGGTGCGGTCCAAAGAATCGTATCGTACAGTTCCATCAAAAAAATGAAAAATGTTTAACTTTGTTTGGACATGAGATGTTTCTTAATATGTTGTGGTTTTCTTTCTCCCATCATTGTTCAAACAGCTGAGGACCATTTGGATTATTTTGGAAGTCTATATACTTGTAGTGAACTCCATGGCAAACTTTTGCTTCAACACTTTCAACTATGGCCAAAAGCTGAAGTCCTTGTCCTTCATGTTGAAATCAGAAAGTCAAAAGCTGATTGTTGGGTCAGAGGCTCATCCAAAGGTCTGCACTTCCTGAAACAGAGAAGATGAAATCCATGATCAAAGTTTTTTTTGCGACGGACAAAGGACAAAGGACAAAGAAGAACAAAGCCACAATACAGATTGACTGACTCTGCCTGGACACAGTAATTTACAGTGGCACATTCTTTGGAAATCTCTCTGATAGTGCAATTATTCATATAAGGTTACTTTCAAGAACATTGTACCACTCAGCAAAGCTGCTTTAAATAAACAATTTCTAAAAACACTGTTTTTCAGAAAGGAGATCTGTTTTGTCAACGTAGACCAAATGTCAACGCCAAGCTCTGATTAAAGACGATTTTGTTGATTTATCTTAAGCCCATTAAATTTAAGATCACTGCTAATTGCCAGATTGAACCAGATGAGAGATCTCAGTAATCATTTTCCAAAATTACACAGATGGGAGTGTGTACTCAATGTATGTGTTGTTTTCATACCATGTGTGTATAAGTTTGGCAACTGACCACAAAAAGGGACTTTTGGAATATATGCTTTCAAGTGCAGTTTTAACAGATGGTCTACAGCAGGGTTGTTCAGTGTTAAGTTTTACATTGTGATCAAGAATGTACCGTAAGCAATCGTAATACTGATTTATAAAAAGACCAATGGTGTGCTGTTGAAGTTCTGATGTCTTTGTAAATGATACTGAAATGTATGTGTTTATTTGCATTTGTACAATTTGAGGATGGAATTTCACATGATAAATCTCAAGGGAATTATGTGGACTAGACACAGATACAATCCAGTCACAAAAATACATTCCAGCAGTTACGATTTTTTTTTTACAATACAAAAAAACAGAAAGGTAATGAAAACAATCATGTGCACTCCCTATTAATCCCCAATGCCCTCTGTTATAGAGATACAATTTCTAACCCAAAGGAGCAGGAAAGGTCTAAACATGATAGGAAATGTTTTTTGAATCTGTGTTAACATATTTTTGTCACTAGGAGGAAGAACAATCCCAAAACAAGTTGACAGATTCTGTTATCACCAAACTTTTACAATTCATTATGAACATAAACGTCTGTGCCAAATTCCATGGCAATCTATTGAATAGTAGTCGAGACATCAATCAACCAAAGAACCAAAAAGTGCCAACCTTATGGTGCCATTAAGAGTTAGGGAATCGCCGACGTCATTAGCATACATCCTCTGGGAACCATGAATGTCTGTATCAAATGTGCCAATCCATTAAATAGATGTTGAGGTATTTTACTGGATATTTAAAAAAGTTTAACCTGCTGGTGATACTTGATGGAAGGTCTGGGGATTACCAAAATCGTTAGGATTTATCCTTGAAGACCTTGAATATTGAGTGAAAGTCAGAGGATACATCATCTTGGAACCATGACGTTTGTAGAAAATGTATTCAAAATAGTTAAGATTTTTAGTCTGAAGGGGTAGACTGACACAGCGATCATTGCTATCCATAAAGCAGCAAATGCATGCAGCACGTGTTACTTAAATTGTCTCCCAAATCAATATGTTCACGTTAATAATGTCATGTTAATGTTACAACCCACTCCACCTCCGGAGCCACATTTCAAGCACAGAGAGCCTGACTTCTCCCACACTTCCCCATCTCGCCACACTCTGTAGTCACTCACACGCACACGCACACGCACACGCACACACACTTTTCAACACTGTTACATTGCAAGCACTGACAACCTATCTGCTTCTGCATTTCCCTCATTCTGTACCCTCTGAAGTGTTTCAAACGACACACAACCTGTATGTTACTTCACATTCTAAATGTTAAATATATTCCCACACCCTACCCAAAATCTGTGGAGGAACACAACAAATAAATAGCTCTACGTGCGTGCCTTCTTATCATAAGCGAACAGTATGACAAGAGACTCACTGATCCGGCCCTTAGAATTACATTTAAAAGAGAGAGAAACTGTGTGAAAGATAAACGCGATTTATTAGACCATGCCTTGATTATAATTGATTTTTTCTTTTTACAAAACCACATTTTATCACAAAAACAATGAGCATTTTTACTGATAAATCTGATGGTAAATCAGTGGTAAATGGCAAATAGTAACCATATGTGAAGAGTTGATTCGTAGAAACAGATAAAAACCATTCTAAAAATGAATAAACACCAATTTGAATGATATTCCCTGGATTGGATGCAAAAAAAACCTCTCAATAACCCGAAAAATTCCCTTTGGTCTTACAGCCCACTAGTCCGACATCCCTTGGTTTCGAAAAAATAAACCCTCTGCTCCGACATCCCATTGTTCCGACCATATAGGGTTAGGGTGAAGGTTAAGGTTAGGGACAATTAATATTTTTTTTAGGATTTTTTGCCTTTTTATTTAAATTTTAAGTTATGGGAGGTGATCCATAAAAGCCTATATGGTCGGAACAATGGGATGTCGGAGCAGAGGGTTTATTTCTTTCCGAAACAAAGGGACGACGGACTAGTGGGCTGTAGGACCAAAGGGAATTTTTCAGGTTATTGAGAGGTCGGAACAATGGAGCGTCGAAGAAATGACATTGCACCGACAAACTATCAGTCTATCTGTGAGTTACACACACTATTTACTGACTCTTCCCGCCTTCTACATACTTACTCATCCACTTGCATGTGAAAGCAAGATCTTTTCATTAAGCCATACTTGCATAATTTTGTATTGTTAGAATGAACAAATTTGCATACTTTAAGCAGAAAATGCAACTTGAGAACAACAGCAACAAACACAAGCTTCAGC
This sequence comes from Sander lucioperca, assembly GCF_008315115.2. Lineage (NCBI taxonomy): Eukaryota > Metazoa > Chordata > Actinopteri > Perciformes > Percidae > Sander > Sander lucioperca. The sequence goes on from NC_050181.1 coordinate 23,735,339, forward strand.
TCCTCCTGCCAAAGAATGTGCTTGGTCTGACAATTGAACAACGCTGCCAACACTCGAGCCAGCAAGCCCGTTTGGCTTGTTTGGTATTTTCTGTCCTTATTGACTGCATGCGCTGCACATGAAGCCTGCAGGATTTATTTGCATTATCTTCAATCTAAACACTACTGTCACCTGCCAGAACTGCACCAGCTTTATCTACATGCTTCATCAGGGATGGAGCCCGGCTGAGGAAACTTCTGCTGAAATGATTATGTACATAGCTGGAGGTTAAAGGTCTGAAGGAGTACAAGACTGTAAAAAGTTTGGTAAACACTGATTTAGAACGAAATGATTACATGAGAGAGAATACATAAATGCGGCAATTTAATGTGGACATGTAATATTTGAGATTAAAAGGCCTTTACGCACTTGGTGCGATTGTTTCGAATGTCAATATATTTTTTCGAACTGTTTTTGTCACGAGTACTTTCACAAAGAACGTGAATAATAGTGGAGATAAAGCGATGCCATTTTCTTTTTTTGAAACAAGGTTGATTGGTAACATGAATTTCAACCAAACCAAATTTTTTTTATTATTTTTATTCAGAAACTCAACTGTCTGTCATGTAAACCCGAAAATACAAATAAAATAAAAACTCATTAAAATCTCACTCAAGTGTCATTATGAAATAACAAAACAAACACAATGACTACTTGACTGCAGCTTTTTAGATATTGACTGCAGAAACGGTTGGGTCACGTCATGTCTGAGAGTACTGAACACAGGTTTAGATTTCTGTGTGGCTGGAGGGACATGGAGTTAAACTCTCCCGGCTACTACTCGAGAGTCTGCTATTGAGACTTTGCTCTAATTTTCGGGATAATTAGGGCAGGATTCGGGATTCGGGACAACTGCTTGGATATCGGGACCGTCCCGAATTTTTTGGGACGTCTGGTCACCCTAATGTATTATAAAAAAAACATTTCCGAACCATAGACTCTATAGACTGCAAACTGTATTAATCCTTTTTAACCTTGACAAAGGGAGCGTTTACCAGAGACAACCTTTGCGTTTTTTATATACATATTTTTTCAAGATTATTTTTTGGGCATTTTGGCTTTTAATCGATAGGACAGATGTAGACAGGAAAGGGGGGAGAGAGAGGGGTAAGACATGCAGCAAGGGGCCGCAGGTCGGAATCGAATCCTGGGCCGCTGCTGGAAAGACTGAGCCTTGGTACATGGGGTGCACGCTCTACCAGGTAAGCTACAAGGGCGCCCCTAGTCTATATGCACGACGTTCCACTTCCAGGATTGCTCTGGTGCCGCCTGAAATTCCTCCGGATGTCCCTCTTTTCGGCAGGATGTCCGTCACTTTCCTCTTTCTTTGTGTTGGGGTTCTAAACTCTGGTGGATTTGTGAGGACTATGGTTAACTGCTCCTCAGATCTCTGCAGGGTAAATCCAGACAGCTAGCTAGACTATCTGTCCAATCTGAGTTTTCTGTTGCACGACTAAAACAACCTTTGAACGTACACATGTTCCACCAAAACTAGTTCATTCCTGAAGCTATTTTGCAGGCTCTGTCGGCGCCTAACGCCCCTCATGACGATTGTGATTGGTGTAAAGAAATGCCAATAAACCAGAGCACGTTTTTCACCCATCCCAGAATGCTGTGTGGACGAGCCAGAGTTGGGCGCCCCCAGTCTTTCTGTTCAAACCTTTCACAATAAAAGCCCTAGACATACAGTATAACCTACACTGTGTACTGTTTACAAGAGGGATTTCAATTCACTCAAGAGTATTTCGCTAAAAGGAAACTCAATAAATAGCTTACAGTAACTTAGTGTTAGTTTTTACTGCTTCGGCATCCCGACCGTGGTCGGAAAGCACAGGGGAAGAAGGGACTTGACCATAGGGCTGCAGTCTCCGTAGCTAACCCCCGTCACTCCACTCAGCAGCTGGGGGAAACAAGACAGAACACCTCCGGTGGTCTTGAGGAGCTGCAGCATTTAATTGTGCTCACACTGCAGACTCTAGCTACTGTACATTCACTCTATATCTTCGCCTCTAAACGCTCTCCTCTGTTCCGATCACTTTGTCTTGTCCGCTCACACCGCATGTTATTAGTAGGGAAATACTGAATGTTTTTCTTTTAAGCATACAAGAACAGCTAATATACCATGTATATGATAAGTGTGCTCATTGTATCTAACAGTTTAGATTTAAGAATATACATAAATAAATATACTCTATCAAATATTAAAGCATGCTTTCCTGTCTGTCTGGGTGAACACATTATCTCTAAAAGATAACACGACTTTCAACAAGTTATGCTATTTTCCCTTTAATGGCTGCCATTCTGTCAGAGCCTATTATACATGTCCCCCTTGTGAATGCACAGAACTGCCGAATTACTGCAATTACGTGAATGAATTTGACATTTTAGGGACCAAACTGCCTTATCTGTACATGAAGTTCAATTTGAAGCTTCAATGATCTAATGGGCTCTAATAAGAGAATAAGCCATGTGTACTTACTCTCCATGGATTATTAATTTAAGAGAAAGGGCAATATAAAAAAATTAGTAGGGTCACATTTTGTAACTCTGTTTGGCCACAGTCTTTCCCTAATCATAAGGTGCCCTGTGGAGTTTTCTCGTAGAATAACAAAGTTTGTTCATTCCTATAACATTTCCTGCATTATTTACATCCATGTATACTTGCTCAAAGTATTCTTCTGCACTGCCCTTGTCCCCGTATTGCTGCGTGTCTTGGAACATTACTACCACTTGTAAATCAGGGAATAGTGCAAATCCATTGGCAGGGTTGGGTAGTAACAGTTAAAGTATAATTGTGATTACGTAATCACATTACCAAAAATAAATAACCATAATACCAGATTATATAGATAATAGTAACATGTCATGGATTACTTGATTACATCTCTGACAATGTCTTTAAAATATGCTAATATTAAGTTTTTATTCCTTTTTATTTACATTGCAAATGGAAGACTAACATTTCTAGTAGCTCACCTGGTTGAGCATGCGCCCCATATGCTGAGGCTTAGTCTTTACCGCAGGTTCGAGTCCACCCCTAGCTCTTAGCTGCATGCCATCCCTCCCTCTCTCTTCCTCCTTCCTGTCTGCCGCTTACGGTAGTTTTCTACACACACACACGGGAGAGCCTCATTTCCCAAAATCTCACATTGCCAGACCTTCCTTCACAGCCCTGCAGAGGAGGGTCTGGCTAGTCCGCACAGCATTCCGGGATGGGAGAAAAACGTGCTCTGGTTTAATTTCTTTAAACTAATCACCCTTTAAAAGTTGTTTTAGTCGTGCAACAGAAAACTCAGATTGGACAGATAGTCTAGCTAGCTGTCTGGATTTACCCTGCAGAGATCTGAGGAGCAGTTAACCATAGTCCTCAGAAATCCACCGGAGTTTAGAATGCCAACACAAAGAAAGTGGAAGGTAACGGACATCCGGCCGAAATGAGCGACATCCGCCGGAATTTCTGGCGGCACCTGAACAAAATCCCGGAAGTAAAACGTCGATATAGACTACATTTCCCATGACAAAGCCCGGGTGGAAGATAGGATCCTACGTCACATCCACACGGGAAAGGGTCTGTCGGTAACATTAGTCATGGAAAATGAGAACCGTGCAAGTTTTCCTTTTGTATCAAGCAGCAAAAAGTTGTAGCATTTACAATGCACGTCCTGCGATGTGACTATTGCACACGTGCACATCGCAATGTCAGCGCTGAAACGATATAATGTGCCACCCTAGTTGCTAGCCTGTAACACGGAACAATCAGCCTTCTAAAGGCCTCTATATTGTGACAGTAGTTGCAAAGTTGCGTCCATATTTTAGGTCAGATTTAAATAAACCAGCTTTCCCTGGACGTGTCAGGTCGAATGAAGCAGTGCAGTGAAGCAGTAGTCATCTGATGACACAGCAGCATCAGCTGCATTGGTCACTTTTTGTCCGTTAATGTATGTCACAATCTAACCTGGGCAATCTGTGCGTTGGTGTTCATTCTGAGAACAGAAGATTTTCACAGGGAGATAGATCCGGCGTGTTCAGAATTAAATTGAAATGCCTCACAAATCTACATATAAGTAGAGCTGGGTATCGTTCAGACATTTTTGATAAGGTACCGATACCAATACAATGACTTCGAAACCGGTTCCTGAACGATACTTTTATTTATTTTTCAGCTCCTACTACATAGTCTCTGTGCGTAACGCAGAGTTTTTTCTGCCTGCCTCTATGACGTGTAACGTTAGACAGCCAATTATTAAAAAATATTAACAAGCATTATTAGATCTTGGTAGAAGCATGCTGCATGCTTATTGGCTCCCTGACGCTGATGAGATTGAATCCTTAGGTATTGAAATTTGGTATTGAATGACGAGGCATTTTTCAATACTCGACACTAAGGAGGCAATTCGGTCGGTGCCTAAAAAGTATTGAATTCGGTACCCAGTCCTACTGTACATATAGGTACAATATAGATTTTAGCAACCTTCTGTACTTGTAACAAAGGTTGTCTTCAATGTATAGCTGAAAGGGGAAGACTAATGCAAATTATCTGATTTCATTAAAGTGGTTTAAAAATCAGTTGTGAACTTTTGGAGTTTTACTGTACTTTAAACAGTGCACTTTATTTGAGGAGATACGTTCTGTTGACCAAACACTTTAAACACACCTAGATATGAAACAGTATAACTAACTGCCCTTCTGCTCCAGTCCAAGGGCAGAGGCTGCGCCACAATTTCTTTTGGTTCCTGGAGATCTATCAAAACCAATTAGCCATGGATTAGCATCCAATGTTGCTAATTATGATGCTAATTGGAGGGGAATACACAGTGGACCTCGGGAAGAAGGCTGAGGCTGTGACTTGAATACTGACAAGGTTTCCAACTTCCATTTCTAATATGCTATTTGTATGACTGCTATCTATCTATCTATTGTTCATATTATTGACCTACATAAATTAGTTATGTTTGTGTCTATCTGCCTTTTAATCCAGTCATGTACTGTATGTCTTAACCCCTAACGAGTGTTCAGTTCAACTCAACATATGATTGGTGTGAGGTATTAAAAAATAATGTACATGGTCACTGGAGTATTTTATCCATTGGATTAGGGTTTAAATAACTTTTTTAAGCACTAAATTGGATGGAAAAATCAAAATGACTTAGACATAATATGACCTGAATATCGCATTGGGTAATTGCTGCAATCAATTGCTCTGGCTATTAACTGCAAAAACAATGCAAGGGTAAAAATCAGTCAGTCTGTCCACATGAATAATATAAATACATTAATTTAATAAAGAAACCGTATGTGCACATGTGTCATTACAAACCGTATCTGCTGTGACGTTATGCGTCAGAGCTGACACGTTCATTCAATGCTGCTGTGTCCAGGGGCACACAATGGAAGTCCGGATAGAAGTTGCATGACAGTTTTTGTCATTGCACTTTTTTTTTTTACATTCTAAAGTCAGCTGATGTAAAGCGACAAGTCCAACAGCTAGATCTTGAACTCGGTCTGCTCTTAGAAATTTGCGGTATTGAGTTTCATGCTTTCTGCTTTATTATTAAGAACAGCAGCCTTGAAGGAATCTCAGACAGCACAGTCAGTCATAATATCATCTAAAGGCTGAACACGTATTTCCCTAATGGTTTCTCATGTTATTATCAGATGTTTAGTCCAGTTTATTTGGGTAACTGTTTTGTCCTAAATAAATCTATTATCCCAAAAGCCGTCTGCATGGCTCCGGGAATAGCACTGCCTGTTGATTAGTCCACCAATTTCATTACTGCCCCCCTGGAGGCTGAATCCTAAAAGCCAGGTTACGCTTGAAAAGAACTAATTTGTACGTGTTGTCTGTCCTCGTATGTCAGTTTTAAGCCATTCTAAACAACCACCCTGTTAGGTGAATTGAAATGCCATTGTCATACAGAGTGGGGGGGTGCATAATATCTTTGGAATCGAACCCCCGGCCACTGCGGTAAGGACTGAGCTCTGGTACATGGGGTGCATGCTCAACCAGGTGAGGTACCACGGCGCCCCTGGGAGTGGCAACTTTGACCTGCTGCTGGTGCTCGAGGGCGCTTAGATCGTTAAAAATAGGGCCCATTGACTACCAATGAAGGTAAGACTGTAAGACTTCAGAAAAAAAAAAAAATCAGCAGGAAGTTTAAGTTTAATTTATTGTAGCCTAACACTGATGGACTGTGATGGCTGGTATTAATTGAGCGAAAGCAGTGTTTGTTTTAAATGGAAATGGACATTATAGTAAATGTATGACTACCAATAAAGGTAAGACTCTGGGGCGGATTGGCCATCTGGCAAATCTGGCCGGACCAATTTTTTTTAATGTGGGCCAGTCAGATTTTTTTTTTAAATATACAAAGATTTTAGAGACATTAGATTTTTATCGCTTGCGCGATTTCACTATGGTTATAATCATAATAATAATATTAACAATTATTATTATTATTATTATTAAGCATTTGGCCAGTCGGCAACGGCCGGCCTGGTCCCGAGATGAGCCGACCGACCCAATCAAAAGTTACTCAAATTGGGACATTCAGTCAAAATCAAGCACTTCACCTTCAAACGGGATCTCTGTTTGCAGGGTTCAGGCTGTACCGGACCCTCCCGGTGATCATGCTGCTCTGGGGTACCGGCTGCAGCAGCATGAAGCCGCTGCTGATGGGCACAGAGCTCCGCCGGAGCTCCGACTGCTATATGTCCGCGCGGCCGTCTGACGGCATCAGTATTAAATTGACAGTTTCATTACCGGTTAAAAAAGTCTCGTTGTCGCGTTAAATAGTAGTCTAATTCAGTGTTTTGGTACAGTTGGTTTTAACACCTGATGCGAAGAGGAGTAGCCTACACATGACAACCCTGAACAAGCAGCGTCGTTCTGCGTGCCCTATTCACGTGTCACATTTTACACTTTGTAGGTTTAACTCTGCAATTAATCCGCGGTTCACATGTATGCATGAACTGTGGTGGTCCGTTACACTGTAGTCTCAACATCACTGATCATTTTTGATCAATAGAATGTAGAAAACACACTTCATAACGTTTTGTATCCATAACATGATTGTGTTATTCTACAATTTAGCAGTAAAAGCAGTAGCCTCTGAAAGTCAATCCTACATTTTGGAGCAAAACGTGCTCTTTGGGGGAAAAAAGTTACCATAAACCCCATAAAACAACGGGACTTTGTCTGTCCGGCCCATGTCCCGGACGTGAAAGCCCCCTTACTGGACTATTGAATATTATAATATTCCATTATATTTTGTATTTTAAATTGTTACCTGCCACCAGAATTTTGTGATTTCCTTGCCATAAATATAGACATTTTTACCATAAATTGGTGCCCAAAATGTATCAGAATGCAAGAATTGAAGTCTTTTACCCTCAAAATTTCCTGGGGGAGACCAGACCCCATAGATATAGAACTGTTCTATATCTATGCCAAACCCCCCTGCTTTATGTGTTCCCCCAAAGGCCAATTCTGAGCAAGGAAAAACCCTGAAGTATAATTACAGACAGCCATAAAAACATATTAAAATTGCAGTTAGAGAGTTAAAACAGATGAAAAGATGGGGAACCAGACGGACAATATGTACAGTGTCAACAGAGAGAAACACGGACAATCGAACAGACAGACAGTGACAACAAACAACAACATACTGTAGAGAATGACAGCAACAGCATACAAATGGCATAAACAGATTTGTTATAAATGTGTGCTCTTTAAAAAGTAGTAAGCATTGTTTGCCAGTTACTTACATTAAATATTTAAAAATCTGTTACATAAGGTAGTGCTTATATTATTTCACCATCTGTACACAAATGTAATTAGTGAATGCACGTGTCCGTGGGTGGGGCTGCATGGTAATGTGGGCTGGTGTGACTACAGTGCCAGGGCTGAATTGTTGTCCCAGTCTGCCCCTGGTAAGACTGGAAGACTTTTCAGCGTGAAAAATCAGCAGAAAGGTTATGTTTAATTTAATGTAGCTTGACACTGATGACTGGTATTAATTGAGTGAAAGCAGTGCTTGTGTAAAATAGAAATGGACATTATAGTAAATTTATCAAGACACCAGGTGATGTGGATAATGTTTTGCATTAACTGGGGACATAAGAAATAAAGGCTTGACTATAAGCCTGTTCCAAATAAAGGGCTTGTTCTCTCTGCAGCAGGGGTAAATAAGCCCATGTAGGTGTATACATTGGATGGATGGGTGTATGAATAGAGTAGTTGCTATGACCAATGTTACACTTCATGGCTGAACAAACACAAAAAACAGTGCCACCAGGAGAAAATCAAACTTCCCCAACTGTTAACATAAGAAATAAAAAAAATAAAATGACAGTCCAGACAACACAGTTTTAGAGATCAATGATCTCTCAGAAAATGGCAAAAACACCAAAGACATTAGCAAAAGATGGAGGCAAAATAACTAGCAAATGGAGATCATCGCATTAACCAGAGCATTCCTGCTCAGCTGTTAACCTTATTAGTTGGTCTAAATGGTCTGCATTTGCACATGAGAAACCAAATCTTGATTCACCAAGGGATTTACACATTTGACCCCTCTGCGTCACTGAGAAAAGTCCCATCTCTGTCAGAAAAGCTTAAAAGTATCATACTATTATAAGCTTCAAAGAAATCCACAGATAAAAGGTGGATGTTTTGAAAATCTGCATTCATCCAGCTGCCAGGTCTGCATGCAAGACTGCAGAGGATTGATCACAGTCCACTGTGCAAATGATTTCTTTTAAGCTCTGCTCTGCCTGGAGTCAAACACCACCAATACACTGGCTGATAGGGCTATAGGTGTGTGTGTGTGTGTGTGTGTGTGTGTGTGTGTGTGTGTGTGTGTGTGTGTGTGTGTGTGTGTGTGTGTGATCATGGCAAAATGTGGTCCTGTGTGTGTTAACGGCGAGCATATGTGCAGTCATGAAAATAATATTCTCTATGGCTAAAACCACCAGCTTCACATATAGAGTGTCAAGCTCTTGTTCATCTACACACATACACACTCTCTTAAATAATGCACATACAATAGACGTTCTCTCTCTCTCTCTCTCTCACTCACACTCACACACACACACAAGTATACTGTATACTACCAATTACAGACACTTTTCTATCTCACACACACACACACACACACACACACACACACACACAGCTGCAGCCGCTAAACAGCATTTGCTCAGCACTGAAGCTGGAATGAAAGAAAGATAAAGACGGAGAGAAGGAAAGAGATGAGAGGGAAACAGAGACAGAGAGGTGGAGATGAATGGAGTGATGGTCTTTACCTCGTGCAGACGGATGTGTTCGGACTCCCCTCTCCTCACGCCGTGTTACTCTCATCTGTCTGTTTCCCTCTCTCTAGATCCCGCTCACTGCTTGCCACTGGACAAGCAAGTGTATCTCTCTCTCTCTTTGACTCTCTCTCTCTCCATGGTTGTGACACTGAGAATAAAAGACCGCCTCTGTTCAATCTGTCACCACCTCTCTCTCTCTCTCTCTTCACTCTGCCCCCTCCTATTTCCTAATCTATCTCTATCTTTGTGTGTGTATATATATATATATATATATATATATATATATATACACATATATGTTTTGTTATGCTTGCAGCCTCTGCAGTGAGACCACAATTGGCTGCAGCACACACACACACACACACACACACACACACACACAATTGGCTATACACACAAAAACACTGAGATTATGATTGGCTCCACACAATTATTTCTGCAGTTTGCTCACACACCTCCCTGTCAGTTTCTCTGCATCTCTCAATATGGCTACAGATGGCTAAAGGATAATTCTGTCTGACTTCTTACTTATTTCATATTAGTAATCATGACATTGTACTCACCAAAGTAATTGCTAAGATTTGAAAACACACTGGTTGTGGCAAAATCTGATTGGTTTAAATGGATGGGAGCTGTTCTTAGCTCTGAGATCAGTAATTATTCTTTCTTAGTCACTGGCTAATTTAAATTCAACTTTTTTTTTCTTCACCTGCTCTTAGATAAGACGTTCTGCAGATGCAGAAGTTTAACTGCAGGGATGGGGGCCTTTTTAAATGCCCTACTTGTGACAAAGCTCACATTAGAAGAAAAGACACCTGGAGGCTTGCCGAGGTGTCACACAACAGACATCCACCTCACCTGCTGCTCGGTCCGAACATGACCTAGACCAGGGGTGTCCAAACTTTTTTTTAAAGTGCCAGATTTGATAATGTGAAGATGCCTGGGGGCCAATGGTCCCTTCTGACATTGTTTTTTTTAACAATAAAAGTTACATACAAATGCACTGATCTATAACATTTTTATTTGCATTGTCACAATTATCTTTTTTTTTTTAAATGGCAATGTAACCAAATCAACATCACTCAGACGTGAACAAATCTACAAAATAAATTAAAAAACATTCTGCCTTACTTTTACATCTGTAGTCTGATGACCAAACATACTGTATGGAATACCTTAAACATGAAGTTGATAAATATCTTAACCTCATGTTCATTTTAAACATGACTTATTATGCGTAATGCAAAGTTTGTTAACATTTAAGCTTACAACATCTGACTCTTGCTCTTGTCCTTCACAAACCGAAGCTGCGGGCCATATGAAATCTGGCTGCGGGCCGTGATTGGCCCCTGGGCCAGACTTTGGACATGCCTGACCTAGACCCTAGTCTATCAGCATCTACTCCTGATGCATTGTTCCATCTCCTCTTCCTCACTGCGACTAAACTTAACTGCTACGCCCTCTCCCTAGGCTTCCCCCAAACACTGTCTCTCCCTCTCCACAATTGACTGCTCCTCCGCATGTGCGGTTCCGGTTAAATCAAACATCTGCCATCCACTCCTCAGCAGATACACATTCGACAGTTGCCTATTTTAAGCCTGATTCGGAAACAACTGTCTTTTACTCTCTGCTGGTTTCAAGTTCAACTGCCATGTCTAAAACTCCAAGATGAATCCTGAACACGGTTAAATGTCCTCACTGCAAACTTACTTGCCATAAAAGACCGTCCGTGAGTGATCATTTAAAGATTGCCTGTGTGGATGCTACAAATGGGATAATGCAGCATAGCTAAGGGCAACACATTCTCACTCCCACCGCGTCGAAATAGGGACGCTTGGTCAGGTGCCTTTGGCGTTTAGAACTGATGCAAAAAGTCTCCTTTAGCGTCGGGACTCTTGGCATCACTTCTTGACGCCCTGGGTCGGCACTGACTTGGCGTCAAAAAAAAAAAAAGTAAATTTATAAAGTGCTCATATTATGCTTTTTGTTATAGGTTTACAAAGTGAAAAAGCCCAAAGTCCACCCCAAAGGCACTTACCATCTCCACCACTGTTGAACACTATTCACAAACTGCTCCAAACAGCTCTATTGTAGTCCAGCCTTTACTTCCGTGACAAACGTGCGTCACTTTGTAACACACATTATAATGCTCGTCTAGCCGTGGCACGCCCTCATACTCTGCTTCTTAATAGCTAGTAGTCCTTACCTAGCTACTGTCAGGACACGCCCTCATACTCTGCTTCTGACTGGCTAGTAGTCCTTACCTAGCTACTGTCAGGGCACGCCCTCATACTCTGCTTCTGACTGGCTAGTAGTCCTTATCTAGCTACTGCGCATGTGTGACTCCCAACAAAGATGTTACAGTAGTGAATGTCTCACTCTGTAGCTAAAACAGAGAGCTCAACACACAGGGTGAAAAGAGGAGCTGCAGCAATGTGCAGTACAACAAATATATGGTGTTTTTTGAAAATCAAACCACATAAACCTATTCTGGTACAACCTCTAAATACAATTATGAACCTGAAAATAAGCATAATATGGGCACTTTAACTGACATGAGGCACCAAAAAGGGACAGTTAGGTTTAGGAAAAGATTGTGGGTGGAGTTACAAAAAAACAGCTACAGTAAGTTAGTGTATTTTAAGATACGCCTTTTAAATATAGGTGTCCCAGTACCACAAGGACAGAAATAGCACAGACAACTAGACCCAGATAAAATACAAATAAATAGAAATACACAAGGGACACTAAAATGAAGAAAATAAAAAGTCTAGCAATAAACATGCATTTAAAGCTATAGTGCGTAGTTTCTGTCTCCCCCATGAGGAATTCTAAGTAATGAAAAACAGAACTGTCGGCGCGTCTACATGATACAAGCCTTCAGTGACCGTGCACAGCCAACGTGGTGTCAACACAAAACACAGCTCTTTCAAGCCAGAGAACCAAGTTCACTTTGCATCAAAAAAAATATACTTTCACCCAGGAAACGCTTGTTCATTCCTCGGGAGTGTTTTAATCCAAACAACGATCTTTTTCCTTCTTAACTTGTCATTTTGGTGCCTGAACTTAACTTTCGTCCCTGCATGACGCTCCCTTTTTCTGGCTAAACTCCACTACTACTACGAAAATAGGCATCTGGCGGTGCCTATAGCCGGCTCGCAGTCACCTATTGGCGGCTAAGAAACTGCCGCTGGTAGCCGGCGTCCCAGAGCTCTGTAGCAGCTAAATACAACCAGCAACTGCTGCTCAGATTTTATTGTTTTACGGCACTACAGACTGTTAACGTTACAGCGCTTTACTTAGTTTAAAATACTTATTTTTTAGAATATATTGTCTATTGCTGAAGTAGCATTGATCACTTTGAGGGTGGGAGGGGGGGGGTACATTTTGTCCCCACCAGGGATAAAAATAAGGCAGAGGCAGGGATATGTAGACCAGAAAGAGGGAAATCCTACACATCCCCATTATTTTAAGACACACTGGCATAGATAACCATGCTATGTGCTAAGTAGACAAAATAGACAAAATCGATAGACAGTATGCTGTAAAGAATAGTTTTTACGTTACAATGTTGACTAATTAATTAAATAAAAATCAACAACAAAATGCTTCCACAGGAAGTGTCTACCGGATTTTATTTTGTATCTTACCAAAAGTGTACACAATTTTATTTTGTATTTTTTGCGTGCATTTCCTGTCCTGAGAGTGGAGCTGACTTTAGAGCAGAGCCTGGACCAGAAGTGACCCCACAGAGGAGCCCTGCAGGCAGATATTCTTGAAAGAGTGTGTAAATGCCAGTAACTAATGAAAAGGGAGACAGAGAAGCACACAAAGCGAGGCAAAGCAAAAGAGATGAGCTCCTAACTGCTGGCAGGGAGACAAACAGTCCTTTCATCAACTCAGAACTCTGGTGTGTGTCTCAGTTGATCTGATCTTTTAACCAACGGTAGGAGAGTTTATTTTAGCACATAACGAACACAAACAAGTCTCAGCCGTGTGGCTTATTTGGCGCTGATAAACAGTTGAAAATGTGTTAAAAGTGTAAAAGAAATGCTACTCCATCTATCCGCAGGCTGTGCCGGATGTTCTGGCAATTATCCTGGAAATGAATCGTCGTTGAATAAGCTAAATTGATCTTTGGCTGGACCCAGCATCCTCCTGGTCCCCTAATTGGGATTGAAAATAAGGATGACTGCCTTTTCCGCTTTAATTTTGACTATTTTTTTTTAAATCTGTCTCTTGCAAGTCAATAAATGTTATGGAACTATAATACTAAATCCCCGGAGTACCAGTTTAAGTATAAATACAGTTTCAAAAACCTGACCTTTTCATTTCTCATGAAATGCAATGTAAGTAATGAAATCATTGCACTACTGTTGGACTCAAATCTGGATAATTATTTTTTTATGCCTCAGTGAAAGTTGGCTTCACAGCAAGGTTTTACCTACCTTTATTGACTACATTTACGTGCACATAATATTCAGGTTTTTCGCCCTTATTCCAAAAAAGACGATATCCCGACTAAGCTGTTTACATGGCTAATGAAAGTTAGTATTCCACTAATAATCTGCTGCTCTTTGCTGTGTGTTGTCCCTCATCTCTCTCCCCACTGTCACTGTACAATAAAGGGAAAAGCCCCAAAAAAATTGTCTTTAAAAAAAATTATTTTATAGTAGCTGTGTTTCTCCTTCTTATCAGGTCTGCAGCCTTGCAAACTGTTGGCTGGTTGGTTTGTGTACAGCAACCATAGCAACACACAGAGCCGACCACAAGCCTGAGGTGAAAACCCCAATTGAGACGCATATTACGAATGCGCTGTATACATGTCCAAACAATGCCTCTAAAACCCGAATAATACAGGAATATCCCACGTCTTAATCGGAAAATGCTATATTCGGAGAAAGGACTTAGTCGGAATATCCAACCGGAATATGCTGTTTACATGACCTGTATCACATTCGGAATATTGTCATATTTGGTATAATAGTGAAATATGGTGTGCATGTAAACATACTGATTGATGTGCCTGGGTATATACAGTATGGTTTAGAAGAAATAGTTCAGTTGAAGAACACATCAATAATTTTGAGCAATCTGGCCGGCCTATTGATACCCCCAACAAATAAAGAGACATTGGTTTAAATTGCAAGAAATGACTAAAAAACAAGTAATTGAAATAATTGACAAACTCACAACCACGCAACCAAAAGATCTTTGTAATCTGTAATTATATTTTGAAAATGTGTAGTGATGTATTGGCTGAACACCACCAGTCTTTTAGATTCATTTTTGTATTTATGTATGCATGATAAAGTCAAATGTAAAATATTAATGATTTAATATTATATTTCATCATTCACTTCACTATCATCACAAAAGTCAAGTTGCCAGTCTGTCCAAAACCTTAAACTGGCTTTCAAAAACCCATTTGAGCCAGACTCTTAACGTAGTGTCTGTCATTGAGACATCTCATCTGACTGCTGTTGACAGCCAGCGACCAGACATTTATAAAGTGGTGGAAAGAGACACTAACTGTCAGCACACATCAACATCAATCTACCACGTTGTTAAGGGCGCTCACATGGGGACCACAGCACCTGACCAGAGTTGGGTTGAGCAGCCAAAAGTGTACTGTGAAAGTACTGTTGCTTTGGTATACGATGTGTTGGGAAGGTTACTTTGGAAATGTAATAGATTTGGATTATATAGTCTATATTGACGGCATTTCATTTCCGGGATTGCTCCGGTGCAGCTGGAAATACCGCCGGATGTCCCTCATTTTGGCCGGATGTCCGTCATCTTCCGCTTTCTTTGTGTTGGCGTTCTAAACTCCGGTGGATTTCTGAGGACTATGGTTAACTGCTCCTCAGATCTCTGCAGGGTAAATCCAGACAGCTAGCTAGACTATCTGTCCGATCTGAGTTTTCTGTTGCACGACTAAAACAACCTTTGAGTGAACACGTTCCACCAAAACAATTACCTTCCTGTGGCTATTTTGCAGAGGCACCGTTGCTCCGTCTGGCGCTTAGCGCCGCCCATGACGATTATGATTGGTTTAAAGAAATGCCAATACACCAGAACACATTTTTCTCCCATCCCGGAATGCTGTGTGGACTAGCCAGACTTTCAATGTTTTATGTAACTTATTACATTTAATTATTAGGGCCCGAGCGCCAACAGCGGCGAAGGCCCTATTGAAACTGAAGGAATTCTTCCTTTCCTTTCCTTTCTTCCGGCAAATGAATCGCCTTTTTGAGGGGCTTAACATACTCAAAAACTCTAAATTTACGTATTTTAAGGGTTTCGGGAATAGGCGCAGAAAAATGACTCGCTAGCACCCCCTAAAAAATTAAAAAAAATTGAGCCCCTGCAGTACGTTTAACATAGATTAACGAAACTTGGTACACTTATGTAGCATGTCAAGATGTACAAAACACGTCATGAGAGCCATACCCTAAACCCAACAGGAAGTCCGCCATTTTGAATTGAAAGTTCGAAATTAGTGCAATTTTGGCCATTTCCACGTCGTGCTTTAACGAACTCCTCCTAGATATTTCATCCGATCAACTTCAAGTTTGGTCTGTGCCATCTTAAGACATTAAAGATGAAAAGTTATTAAAAGAAAAACTTTTCGTCATAGGGCGTGGCTGTGGCGGGGCGGCCATTCTGTGCGTTTCGCCATCGAAACAGGAAGTGGGTGTAACTTGAGTGTACATTGTCCAATTGGCTCGAAACTTTTCAGAATTCATAAGAGTCCAACCCAACCCTTCTAACTTCCTATGAATGGTGATTAAATATGAACTGGATATGCAAAACATGGTGCTAAAATACGTCTTCATTACACATTGGAAACCCGGTGTGTAGGAAGGTAGGCATGTCTTCCCTACTTTATTTAATATGACTACTTGCAGTTACTGTAAGCTAACTTAACTTAGATACCTGCAGATGTTTCCTGAGGTTGGACTTCAACTTTTCTTTGCAAATTCAAACAGGAGAACCAAATTGAAAGCATTAGAATAGCATCAAACTTTACCAAATGGCTGTGGCTGGAAATGGCAAAAAAGACATTGTGCACATGAAAAACATGCAAAGCAACATAATTAATATTATTCAACATATAGCCTTGTTTTTTGTTTTTTTTACAAAAAATATTCTGAAGTAACCCCCAATGTAATCATCAACATTCTCATTTTATTCATTTACAAAATAAATCCCAGTAACTATAACGGATAACATTTACCTTTATTTTTCAATTAAATAACGTAACATTGTTACATGTAATTAGTTACTCCCCAAAATTGAGTATAAGTACAAGTAAAAACACAAAACGACTTGCCGGTTGCGAGTAACTTAATTAGTAAAAGAAAAACCACAGGACATCTGTCTGACAACCATTGTCTGACATCTGTCAGAAAATTGTGAAGCTTGGACCCAAAATGCAGAGTTGAGGAATTTATTGAACAGAAAACTTACAACAAAAAGTGTCCAGAGGTGGGCAGGCAGGCACACACAAACATAATCCAGAAGACATGAAAGGAAGCAAGACAAGACAGCAAGACCAGACGCAAGACAATACGCTAGACAATACGCTAGACACTGAACCCAAGACAATACAATGGACCGACACGAGACGAAGACAGCAGTGTTTCGGGGCCCCAAGTAAGCCGTTTTTGCTGGGTAGACACACACACACACACACACACACACACACACACACACACACACACAGTGCTACAAACACCATCAAATGCCTCTTTTCTAATCAGCAAGGAGTGCTGAACACCATTTCCCATCCATACTGTTGTTAACCATATTCCCAAATGATTGCTAATATTATGCCAAAAAACATTTTTCTTGCTAGTGCTGAAGCAGCAAGATACTGTACTGTATGTCTGCACAATATTCTGTCTGCAGAGGCACTGCTCTTTGGATTCAGATTTTATGCTGAGTGCACTGTCACAGTAATTGGCTGAGAGACTCCTGAGACAGAAAGACAGACCTATAAATAAATAAATAAATAAAAAGCCAATAATAAATGCCAACAGCAGTGCCAAGACATGCTCAGAGGGCAGAGACAGGGCTGCTAAGGACAGAAGCAACTCTGTGTATACAACACAGCCTCATATCATTATTTTAAATAAACACTGAGACAGAGATCACATGGTGTGTGTACACAAATTGTGTCAACCGTTGAAGTAGAGCTCAACAGTGTGGTTTCAGAAATAAAAATCCCATTCATTTTCTCCGTAAGGATTTTGGTTATTCGCCATAACGTCTAAATCATCCAAAATAGACTTACCACAAGCCATGAGATCGTGAAACAAAGTTTTATGCTCATGTAGAAGCCACACGTCCGTATGAAATCTGTTTTTCACGTGTTTTTTTATATTACCGATTAATAATAGTACGTAGCAGTGCCGATCCTGACCTCCCTGGGGCCCTAAGCAAAATTCTGCTAAGGGGCCCTCTACCTGACCCATGATGCCGTAAGCTATGTAAACCATTTGCCATTGCCACACAGTCACACCTGACACTTCAGTGCTCCCAATACAATCCTCCCTCCTTTAAACAAAACAGTCAAAGAATAAGTACAATATATATATATATATATATATATATATATATATATATATATATATATATATATATATATACATATAAGTATTAAACTGGCTCCCAATTTCCTTTTATGCATTTACAAATATAAAATAATATTTATACTATGGCTTGGCTCTTGTAATATTTAAATAGTGAACTAGTGATGCAGATATCAATAATCCCTGTGAGTGATATCAAGAATTAACTTTTGTATAAGTGAACATGTAATTCCTGATATCAAAAATAGACATTGGTAGGTAAAAATTAACTTAGGGGCCCTACTAGTAAAAATAATCAAGAATTCACATTGCAAATAGTAAAAAAAATCAAATTCTTGATATCAAAAATGCATAAACTGTGAATGAATAAAAGCTAAAAATGCTTGTTAAAGTTTTTATTTATTTATTATTATGCATGTTGAAGCAATTCTTGATTTATGGTTATTATTTACTGAGGGATGTGCATCCATATTGACCAGTATGTCCAGCTAATCAACATTTTAAATTCAATATAGCCTATAAATCAATGTCAAATTGCCAATACATTGCTTTCCATCTTACATAATTAGTGCAGTTGTTTAGAGTTTTTAACTACAAATTGTCTGAGACTAGATAATCAGTGTCTTAAAAGATTGTATAATGTGTACTTTGATGAGGAGTGCCATCATTCACGCCCATATATTGTAGCCTACAGTCTGTCTGGTCTTCACATATATTTCTGCTTGAAAAATGCGCGTTTCATTTCGTGCACGCGCCTAACGCATGATAACACCCGACGTGGTTATCTTTTCCGAGCTGCAGTAAACAAACACCGTTGCACTTTGTCGTTTATCAAACGTAATAAATAATTGTATTTCACTCTCACTTTTGTCAGGCACAAAGTCACAAAACACAGCCCTGGAAGTGAGTGGCATTAGCAGCTAGACACAGACCAAGAGATGCACTGCCTGCCTGCCCAGAGCTAGGTTAGCAAGACCGAAAAAAACACAATAGAAATGCACATAAACATAACTTTACTTTGCTGACATCAAACTTGGAGAGGAGAGAACACAAGTTTACCTGATTGTTGTTCCCGCAATTCACTCTCATGGTGTGTTTTTTTTTTTTTTTCCTCTTTTCTTGACCAGAAGGATAGTTTCGCTTTATTTTGTCATGGATGTTGTAAACATTAATTGACGCGCTATGACACGAGGGGGAGGCGGGGCCTCGAGTAATTTGCGGGGCCCTACGCAGCTTGCGTAGTGAGCGTATAGGGCGGATCGGCTCTGGTACGTAGGCTCTACACAAAGCTTGGGCGTAGCCTACGTAAGTAGCCTGCGACGTTGTGTGAGCATTTATACTTTTGAGCTGGCTGTCTGTGTCCTTCTAGTGTATCTCTTTAAGAGAATAGCAGAGCCAGTATGTGTGGAGAGTGTGTGGTAGAGCGAGTGAGAGAGTGGCGGGGATTAGCTTAGGAGAGAGTAGGAAATACATGCCGGTGAGGACGGAAAAACAAAGTGTCTCTCCTGTGCTTTCCGACTACGCTACCAAGCCCAGCCAAGCGGACCAATCACAGTTGTGGTGTGTGTCCATTGTCAGTGTCATTTCAACGCTTACATTCATTTCTATTGGAGCAGTTGTGCAATTCATTTTGGTAGCGTCGCAGGGACTTTGGAGAAGCAGGGCTTTGAGTCCTTGGACTCATCAACTCCTTATTTGCATAAAGTTGAATCCAGCCAGCTTTATGCAAATGAGGAGCAGCCGGCTCGGCACCTCTCAAAAGCTGACAAAAATCGTTTAAACTTACCTTTGTCGATCTGAAATAACGATTGATTCAGCGACTGCACAGCCTATTTCTCGCTAAAAATGTTTTCAGCAACACGTTTCGGTGAACTATTTTCGTAAAATAAGAGATTGTATTCTGATCGAGCCGCCATTATGGTCGGTTGTGAAATCCAGGAGCAGCCAGTCCCACGGGACGCATTCGTCGAATCAGCTGCATCGCGGTTGCAGGAGGGTGTAATGTAGACATTTTGCTCGTCAGTGGTCATTAAAGAGAAACTGGTGGCAAGCCCACTAGCATGCAATGCTGGGAAGCGGTGCGATCCCATCCGTGAAAACAAACGCGTATATGGACACGTACCTTTAGTTACATTTCTGGGGAGGTGCGTGTCAGGCTAGGGTCGGTATGCGTACCTACATACATAGTTATCTACGGCATAGATGATGCCAACCTGGATGTTGATACAACATGCATAAAAAAGGTGTAAACAAACACCTGCATAAGTCTGATTAAATCAGCTTTACTTCCACTCCATTACTCATCTTTCATGCAACCTAGTCCACCATATTGGACCACCCCTACCATTGTACTTTATAAGTCTTTATTCATAGGCCTTCCATTCAGTAGGTGGCTAAAAATTAGGGCTGTCAAAATAACGTGTTAATTTCGATTAATTAATCTGAAAAAAAATAACGCAGATTAATCCATTCCAGCCGTTCTAGCCACCATTGGACTGTAAAATGAAGGAGGGAGACGAGAATGTGCTGCCTGGATCATTAACTGGAACATTTACTTGTAAAAATCTTCTTCCTGCCAACCTTGGCTACCGAAATCTGGTGCCACTGATATGTCTGCTCTTCTCTCTGATGCTCTGAAGACGATACAGGAAACACAAACACCGCTGCATGTGACGCTAGTTAACACTATACTCGACAGCAGCTAACGTTAGCCTACCGCTAGCTAGTTAACACTATACTCGACAGCAGCTAACATTAGCCTACCGCTAGCTAGTAGCTGGATTAAAAAACGGTTAAAATGCTGACAGCTAACGCTAAACGGTGTAAAGTTTGACTGTGTTTTAGCCGTTGGAAAAACAACACAGACGGTGCGTTCAATGAAAC
The DNA here is from genome assembly GCF_008315115.2 of Sander lucioperca. Classification (NCBI taxonomy): domain Eukaryota; kingdom Metazoa; phylum Chordata; class Actinopteri; order Perciformes; family Percidae; genus Sander; species Sander lucioperca. The sequence continues at coordinate 23,756,170 of NC_050181.1, forward strand.
TGGTAAACTACAGCCTCGTGGTGCATTTGAAGTTATTGTAAATGTCCTTTTCCCACCTGGTGATTGTTTTTGTCGTTCAACAGCAATTTACTAGTGAAATAAGTTATTGTTATTGTTATACATTATTATTAATTATCATTTAATTTTGACCATATGGCCTTAGCAATAAACAAGCCGTTCTTCCGACTGTTGTTTAGTACCCTTTTTTTTCTTTTTCTTTTTTACTTTCTTAAAAAGTATTGGTTCAGGCACCGTTAATTATGTATGCGATTAATTTCAATTAATTAATTACAGAGTATGTAATTAATTAGATTCATTTTTGTAATCGATTGACAGCCCTACTAAAAATACAACAGTGTTGGCCAAGGTGTGCATGAAACAGATGTTCCTTGTTATTACCAAATATTAGCTGTTACCAACAGCCCAGTCTCATTCGTAAATATTCGTGAAATGGTCACGTTATTGAATCTATTGATTTGTGTACTGAACACGTTAATGTCGTTATTTTTTCGTGTTGCAGTTCCTTTCTGTGTTATTCTCTTCCTATCCACAACCGTCCCGTTGTTGTCGGCGTTTAATTTCCCCGTTGTTGCGTGCCACAGAGACCGCGGATCGTGTCCCTGCGCCCGGGCATCGCGTCCCGCGTGTGGCGGTCCGTCCCGTTGTTATCGCCGGCGTGTGGCGTTTCATTTCCCCGTTGTTGCGTTCCCCAGAGCAGCCCAGTGTCATGCCAGTTCGTGAAATGGTCACGTTCGAAAATCGTGACCTGTACACAAATCAATAAATCAAAATAACGTGACCATTTCACAAACTGGTGTGAGACCGGGTTGTTACCAACGTCCATACAAAAATACTATATACATAGACATCAGACTTTAAAATGGTCCCTATGATCCTATGTAAACCGTATTACATGGCCGCTGTATGTGGATCTGAGCTCTGTAAAGCTTCAGCTTCAAATCCTTTTACACCCGAGTACTTCAGGTCAGAATAATCAAGATAGTGAGAGGATCAAATAAAAAAGCAAGGCTAAAATATTTAAAGCTTTTTCACAAAAACAGGAAGGAGCGAGAAGTGGATAAAAAGGTGGAGATGAGTGAGAGGCAGGAGGGTAATGAAGAAAAAGAAAAAAGAGGTAGACGATACCCCACTGAGAGAGAGAGCAGAGAGGCTTGGAAATGAATGAGAGATGAGGGCGATATGAGTGATGAGCAGCAGAGTGGGAGAGATGGAGGCAGAGAGAGAGAGAAAGAGAGAGAGAGAGAGAGAGAGAGAGAGAGAGAGAGAGAAATGAAGACTCGGGAGAGAAAACAAGGTAGTGAGAAAGAGAGGGAGGGGAGGCAGGACTTGTGAAGACGGAGGGAAATACTGACTTAAAGCTGGTCCACCTAAATATTTTTATAAAGTCTTGTACTGAAACATAACATAAGTTTTAGTTGGCATGTGCAGCAGAGCGTTGCATTATTAATAATAGCAGACATGAGTAATTTCAGAGATATTTCATGGACTAAAATGTTGGTTAAGTAACTGACTGTGGTCAACATGAATATTTATGTCAGTCCAGCAGCAGGCCTTTACATTTTGCATTTTCACAGGCGGGGTTTTTTCTGCATCGAAGAATTTTTGGCACCCACCAAAGAGGTTTAAATCGGCTTTGTGTCACGTCTAGGGAATAGCAGGCTTGGACCCAAAGGTGCAGTGTGAAGGTTTAGAAGGTTTATTAAAATAAAAAGGCTTACATCAAAAGGTGTCCTGAGGAAGGCAGGCAGGCCTGCAAAAGAAATATCCAACACAAAATCCAAAAACCACATCAAAAACTACAGCAAACCGACAAGGATGGAGAGAAGAGGGGAGTTACGACGATCGGACAACAGACAAAGAACGCACAGAGACTAAATACACACGGTAACGAGGGTAACGAGGGACAGGTGACATGAGGGCTGATGAACAGGTGAAACACAATCACAAAGGCGGGGAAACACACAAGGCAGGAAGTAAAACAAGACGCGACACAGGAGACACAGAGACTACAAAATAAAACGAACTGAAGCATGAAAACATACACAAGAATGGTACTGGGAAAAACAAAACAGAATACTGCAAAACAGGGAACAAATGACAGGAAAACATAATGGTCTTAAAAAGGTCTTAAAAAGTCTTAAATTTGACTTTGATGAAACCTGTAGTAATCTTGGTGCTTATGGCGTGGACTTAACGCAAGACCATAAATTCGGCTTAACTCATTTGTCCTGCATTGTGTGTAGATTCAGTGGCAGTAATTAGGTGCGACTCCTCAGAGAGGGCTTCTGTGAAGTCTGCTGTCTGTTCAGTGCTGCTTGTATTTTGGAAGACTTGCTTTTAATGAAAAGCTGAGGCTATTTTTGTGTATCGGGAACCTCAGCATCTTCTCCCTTAATGAAAGACACTGTTCAATAAGCAGAATACCAAATGCTTGGGATTTTTTTTTTAGATATTTATTTTAGAAACAGAGAAATCAACATTTCTCAGCTCAGTTATATCTCAGATGCTTTGTCAGTAAACCCCGATACATCCCCCCATGCATTGACAACAGAGGTTTTGCTTTGTCCCCCGCCTTTTCATCAAAGTGCCTCATCTACTCCTCCGTTTATAAATAGATGTTCCATTTTTAATATGAATCAAAAGGAATTTCCCATCCCATATACGAGTTGTTTCCCTATACTGGCATGTTCTGATTGGAACGATCGTACCATGACTGTCGGTAGCCGAGTGTTGTCCATTGTCACAGCTGAGATCAAGTCTTGATAAAGTGAAGGTCATCCCCACTGTCTGAGGCTATCTGTTACGCCGAAGCAATCAACAAAATCTATTTTCCATCACAGCAGCCGCAAAGGAGAAGATGAATTTGATGCACGTGGACAGGTATTGATTTGCCAATTTCCAAAGGACAAACCAAATGGTCTCCCAACTGTTTAACTGTTTCTATTTGCCTCAGAGAATGTCTGGTTCTTGTTGGGAGTTTCATAAATTTTTTAAGCACAAATTAATTCTCCTGACAGGTTTTTCCCCACAGTTTTGAGATAGATGACAGCATCTAAATACTGTAAGCTGGTGTATAAGTGCAAGAAAGTAGAGGACATGTTTTTTTCTAGAATTACAAAAAATCATTTAGAGTAAACTTTATCTTTCAACCTGGCTCCTATTTTTCCATGTTTTAGTGTCTAACTAGTCTATATCTACGACGTTCCACTTCAGGGATTGCTCCGTTGTTACCGGAAATTCCGCCAGATGTCCCTCATTTTGGCCGGATGTCTGTTACCTTACACTTTCTCTTGATGGCATTTCTAAATTTTCTAAATAATTAACTGCTCCTCAGATGTGGCTCACCTGTTGGGGTAATGTTAATGTAATGTGGTATTCATAGTGTTATAACTTACCTGGGATAGACAGATTGCCATAGATGTCAGACTTATGTTAATTTCTTGACGTGATCCATGCACAGATCTTCTCTTAATCTTTTTTTCATTCATGTCCAGCGACCTGAAGTTCCTATGACTTTATTAATGGTTTATTTTGCCTTCATTGACATCCCCCTGGCCCTGCCACCTCTCCAATAATGTATGTATGTATAGGTCCTGTTTGGGCATGTGTGTGCATTTCTGGCCTGTGTGTAATCTGCAATACCAACAGAGTGACAAAATGTGTCAATAAATCAATCATCGTCTTCTTCTTCTGCAAACATAACACAGAACATTATCACCTTATAAAGCTGTTATGGTTGACATGTTAGCCAATAGTTACCTATTGACACATCCAGCTGACACAAAGCAACGTTAGCATTCATTTATCATGTCATGTTTATGTCCAACTGTTGAATGTAAGTCCAATACTCACTCTCCTTTTAGCTCTGCTTTTGGTCTCCACCATCTCCTGAGAAAAAGTATCTGGCTCATTAGCTGCTAATGCTTCACTATGTTCACACTTATAATCAGATCACTAAAAACAGCTGCTGAACGAAATTGCAGACAATAAATCTAAAACTGGTGTTAGTTCCGTGCTTTCACATTATGCCTTGGCTACACTGCACACGTAACGTATGCGGACTGTTCGCGGTGTGGAAGTGCCGCAGAATGTATCTTTTAACTGGCTACACCTGCTGCGCACACACCGCATAGGATTGTGTGAGTTACAGGCGAGACAGTGAGCTTTTGCTTTGAGATTGTTGTTGTTTCTTCAGTTTCTGGAGCCAGCACAGCGCTGTGAAATGTAAATCTACTGTAAGCTGCTATCAAAGGACGCAGGTGACAGGAAACAAGAATTAAAAACAGCAACTCTCAAATCGAAACTGGTAATAAGCTCACTGACAATCATTATGTAATTTCCTGTATATCAGTAGTTTAATTTAAGAGAAATATAGACATTTAATGAGCCATTTCTGTGTAAACGGGCCACACACACCTAGCGTAAAAAATATAAATAGAAAACTGTCCTATTTTTACGCTTGTAGAGCGTATCTACGCAGAGCATACGCACCACTTACTCGTGCCCCGTGTAGCCAGTTTCATTGATTAAAGTGGAAACATAGTGTTGGAATATTCGCTCCGAATACTTTACGTGTTCACATAGCACTTTACAAAAGTTAATATATGTCTGGCATGTATGTATGTCTTTTGTTTGCTTTTCTAATCATAAAGCCCCTGGTTTGGAAGTTGAACAGAGTGAATCTAAATTAATAAAAAACAGGTCTTTTTTCAACTCTGATCCGATCCAGACCAAAGAAAAATCCAGACATGAGTACAGCCTTAGACCGTGTAAAAGCTGGTGTAGAGAGGCTGAATATGTTCTTTTTATCAATACATGGCACGTGGACAGTAATGATGTTGATAACTCCTACAAGACACATGGGTTTTCTGAAAAGGCTAAGTCTGAGATTTATTGTTATCCTACACTTGGCTCAGCATCATGACTAATGTGCACAAACAGGAACAATTAGCGCACAGCCCACACTTCAGTGTCAACATGTGCCGTATGACTGAGCAAGAATTCTTTGCTTGTGTCCTCCTACCAAACTGAATTCATTTCCCATACTGATGACTCAAAGTTTATCAAATGAAGTCAAGTCCATCTGTTTTTATTTCTATTCTAGTTATTCTGTTTTGTCTAGCTTTATCTGGTGGTAGCCATTTTGAAAATATTTCAAAGCAACTGCAGAGCAAATAAAGTGTAAAAACAATGGATTACAGAAAAGGAGTGCCATAGTTTTCAGTGTATAAAAAAACCTGATATCAAATCGCATGCAAGAAAATGTATCTAAATAAAAAAAAAGCAATGTGAGCTAAATCAGAGTTCCCACTCTTTTTAAGAAATCATTTGTCAGTACCATGCTAGGAAATGTTCCAGAAGTTATAAACCAGACAACGAAACTATTGCTGCAAATTGAGAACAGGTCTGCTCCACGCCGCCATCTTGACGTGCACTGTTTTTTTTACCAGGCTGTTCTCATAAACCATTCGTTTGTATAGCTACGAAAAGTAATACATTGTAATTTGTATGTATTCCACATTATTTTTTGCCATATGCAACACAATGACTGCTGCTGTATAAGAACACTGAGGACAGCCTAGGGAAGAGGTCGGAATGGATGGGTGGGTTATAAAACACTGCGCTTTTAAGCCATGGAGCGACATTCGTTACCTGGGGAAAACAAAAGACTTTCAACCAGGAAACGCGTGTTCATTCCTGGGGAGTGTTTTAATCCAAACCACGATCTTTTTCCTCAAATTAACTAGTCGCTTTGGTGCCTAAACTTAACTGTTGTTGCAGCATGACGCTAACTTTTTGCCGGCTAAACTCAACTGCCACGGCCCCTGAAAGGTCCGTCATCTGGTGAGGCCTGTACCTGGCTCACAGTCACCTTTTGTCGGCTAGGCGCTGATACGATGGAGCTCTGTGGCCAGCGGCACATGACTTGTTCATACATTTTTGTATTAAATTATATTATGAACCCGTTCATGATAATGCATTGCTTTTTCACCGGTCAACCTAGCGCGAGCTGCGGTGGTGGGCGGGGCGAGGCCAAAATCCAGAATTTCTGAATGAGGAAGAAAGAGTAGATGTGCTTCCAGCCCCTATTTCAGACTTTTCTTTTACTTTTTATCATAGAACATCATTTTACATGATTTAAGATGTGTCTGGAGTAGGACTTTATCATTCTCACAATCAGTTGGTAGGACATTTGGTTCAACCGCAACTAGCAAACCGCCCCATACAACTCCTTTGGTTGTGTATTTTTAAACACCTTTAATGCCTGCTGCTCACAATGACAATGCTATCATGCTGATGTTTACCATGGTCACCACCTTAGTTTAGCGTATTAGCAAGCTAACATTTGCTAATAAACACTAAACACAAAGTACAGGGGATCACCAAAAGTATTGCAATTCCTCCTGTTGGGGACATGAATTTCTGTACCAAATTTAATAGCAGTAGCTGTTGAGACATTTCACTCTGAAACAAAAATGGCAACCTCATGGAGGCGCTAGAGGAAACGTCACAGGAAGTGATCACAAGTCAGTACGAGTCCTCCTCTGGGAACCAACTGACCGGCATTACAAAGAGAAAAGCATTTGATTTTCCGATTTAATCCCTATTAAGAAATGTTTTGATGAGACTAAAGGTTCTGATGTTGGAAATCACATCAGATGGAGATATTTTTTATTAAGTAACATAAATTAAAATACATGTAAACACATAATACCTCAGGCACTTTGAGGAGCTATCAAGTTGACCTTTGCCATGCACCTGTAGCTAGATTCTCTGCTCTCTCGCTAACCGGTCCACAACTCTACTTCACATGGACAGCTTTCTAAAAAAAACAATCCTTACATCATTCTAGCCAGTGCCTGTCACAGTAAAAAAAAACATGTCTAAAAAAGAAAGCCAATTCCGAGATGGCCTCCCAAAAGTCTCTCCGCTGTCCAGTTTCCTCTCAGCTCTCCTCAGTCAGAGTAGGCGGCTGTCTGTCCAGGATGCTAGCCAGTGTTTTGAACGGTTGTCCCCAGTCGCCGAGGGAGCTAAAATCCTCTGAATGGTCAATTACCCATGACTCTATGGAGCTGAGCGAGCCAGCCATCGAGCCTTCGCCCTCGTAGGCGTAGGTCGCCAGCGAATCGTAGGGTGGGGCAGCGTAACCCTGCTGACTCTCCTCCAGCCGATGCGCGATGAACTCCCTGATCAGTTTGGCGTCGCCATCAGTCACTTTGCCACGGGAAGGGGGCGGGGCCTTGTCGTTCGCGGCAGCGATGACACTGGCTGTTTGCCGATGGATGTCGGGTGACCTGACGTCGTCGCAGCGGCTGCTGAGATGCAGCAGAATCCCGTCTCCGTAGCCATTTTTTTCCTTCTTGGAGGTGCTGCTATGAGTGCTCGTGCGCTGGGAGTGCGTGTTGCGCAAAGTGCCCATGTCGAAGGCCCGAGTGTCCGCCTCGCCGCCGCCCTCATCGTCATAGTGAATGACATTATCGCGGATGTCCTCTTTTGATGTCATCAGAGTCTCTTTCTCTTTGTGGCGCCTCTGGCCCATGTATAATGCTGCCATGACTGCAAGACACAGACAGAATCAATTATGGGTTAGTCAGGTCCCCCTGGATGTTGATTAAAACCTGAAAGTGTACCGTTTTTAATCTTTCAAATGATTTGACCCAATCGACCCAAGAGTTCATCGACCCTTCTGGCATTCGCCAGAACAGCCAGATTGCCAGTCCGTCTATGACACATAAAATTCAACAAGTGTTGAACCCTTTAACTTTGTTAAAAGTTGTAATTGTAATTGCAATAAAAGAATCTATAAAAAGCATTCATTAGTGCAGCTTTAAATGGTAAGGAAACATGTTTCACCACAAATGAAAAGAACATGGATTGTAACTCCAGATCAATAGTGAGGTTAGTGAGGTCTAAAGCCATTGATATCCTGGCATACACTTATCTCTTGGATCAATTTAGTTCTTAAGTTATTGTATAAGGACACATTGGAGGGAGAAGGGTAAGCTTCTGAGATCTGGGGATTCATTTCTGATATAAGAACCTGCTGTGTGTTCAAATGATATTGACCCCATCTTTTTTATTACAAAAAATATTTGCTTGAATGGTCACTTACTCTAGCTGGAATGCTAATACTGCCCCTTTATTTTAAACCCTGGAGTTATTAAACATATTTGACTGACAAACTTCAGACAGGTACATTTGTGTTTCAATTTTTCATAATTTCTTTGTAACTAGGTCTCAGATTCATTGTTACCACACCAGATCGGTTGATCTTCTATATAGTCAGTTCTACAGAACTAATCTTGGCCACGTTTCAATCAGGTAAAGAGGCCCAGCTTTATGGAAAAAAAGCTTCATGGTTGTTTCTGCTTCCCTTCACAGTCACTCCTCATTTATGATTATATAAAAAAATAATCTTAAAATACTTCTAGTACAGCAGTATGTAAATTTAATTATGATACAATGTGTAGGCTAAACACAGTATACATATGTTTCTGTAACATTTGTTTTTCTTTTCTTCCTTGTTCTCTCTGTAGTACCCCTTTTCTGAAATGTTTATTCTTTTCTTTCCTTTAAATGTTCATTTGCAAATTGGTGTCAAGCATGTAGGCTACAGACTTTGAAAAGACTACAGTCTGACACCATCTCACATCTAAAGACAATCATCTCACATCTAACGTCAAAGACTGCCATAGTATGTGAAGACTGGAGACCTTGCAGGGTCACACATTGCTAGGCTACAACCAGATTTGTTTTGAAAAATTTAACCAAGCTAGCTAACTACCGCTAGCGTTGGATGGTAACTTAAGGGAAAGTTTGCAGATTTTCTGTTCTGCAGTACATGCAGATGAATGGCAGCAGTACCCGGAGGTCCACGTTTATCCGTCGGTAAAACTCCCGTTGGATGACTTGCTTCAGAAGTGTTGAAGATTGGCAACTTTCCCTCTTTAGCATTTAGCTTAGCGCAGCGCCATAGCAACTATGAACAACACTGGCCCTAGCCGGTTGCTGCTTCCTGTTTGGTGCTGGAGGGAGCGCACCCATTGGTTGTTGAAATTGTTAACATGATTTAACTTCACTACCAAGACTTAAAACTTACGATAATATCAAACACGTTAGATTTTGTCGAAACATCAAGACGGGAAAAAGACTGACTCGGACTGATTTTCATGACCACCTTACACCAAACGATTGAGATGACGGGAGCGCGCCCAACTCTCAGGATTTCATGCCAATATTAGAAATTTGTCTGCAACAGTGAAATCACTTGAAAAGTCGATTGGTGTCAGGTTGGCATTAGTTTCCTCATGTTTGCGACTGGATTTAATGCCCGTTTGTCTCCTGCACTTCTGGATCTCAGCCTGTCTGCTACCTCGGCCAATCTCCCCGCCTTGCGATCTGCATTCCACCTGCTGTCCCCGGCCATCTTTATTCATCTCATCTCCTCTCCTCCAATTACAATAAATCTTTTAAATATCATCTAGAGTCTCTGTTCTAAACAGAGACTCTAAACCTGACATAATCAGTTTCATGTTAGAGGGGAGGCTAGTTACTTGTCCTTGCTGCCACTTTTGATTCCTACTGGTTGGTTGGAGCGCCTGCACAGTGAGGGATAGAACCATATTATAGTACTGGTACTATTATTGTTCTCTGCCCTATGTTAGTATGTCAGTCATGTTGAGATAATCAAAGTAAAAAGGATAACTTGTTATAGTATGTTATCTTGCTACCGGAACTACATAGGTTGCAGTATAGTTCTAGTTCCGTTTTGTACATATTGCTGTTGTTGTGATTGCTCAGCTCTGGTGTGGATTCAAAAAGTTTGTCTGCATCGGGGTTAGAGCATTCTCCAGACAAATATTGCCATCCTCCACAGTAAAGGAAGATAAAACGTTATACTCTTGTCCCGAGTAATCCTTCCTCCTGCACATAAACATCTGAATATCCCTCTTTAGCTGAAGCTAACAGTACAGTATAACATGACTAATTGTGCTTTGGTTTGCACAGCTTTTTGTTTCCCTCACAGGACAACACAGACCAGTTTCTGTATGTTATGACTAGGGCTGTTTTTCAAGGCAGCCATTAAAGAAAAGGCCCAAACAGATTAGTGAGAACAGAATGCTACTTTAGAGTCTGTTAAGTCCGTCAGCTGCAGAGTACAAAGCAAGACTGTGCTGTGGATTTGTTTCTAAACTTGAAAAACATCAATGTCCATAAAGCCTGTACTGCATCAATTTAAAGTAATGTATTACAAAATAATAGACACCTCAGTAAATTGCAATTCAATTTAACAACACCCCAAACTACAGCCTCCAAAATGACCATTCAGTAAAATCAACACCTTTCTAAAACAGTTTCAACAAACACTTAACATAATAACCTTAATAAAGGTCAAATGTATTGCAGGATGTTGTATTAGGCTGCATTAGTTTTAGCTAGGCGTACCTAATAACTGGCAACTGAGTTTAAATGGGGGCAAGACAGATATTACAATGTATTATAAATTGTACATATATATATATATATATATATATATATATATATATATTGGATGGGCAACTCTCCTGGTCAACAAGTTCTCCAAACCATACGACGATATAGGTTGTGTTCCTCCCCTCAAATACAACCACAGGAGCATTTCATAAATTAGCGCCCTTAGCAGTGGCAGGAAATACAACCCTTAGGAGCATTTCCCTTCCTTACAGTATATCTAAACCGGTCACAGTTTGTTTAGTTTTAGCCAACCAAACTGCTACAATCAGTACATTTGTTATATTACTTCACTTACGCACGTGATGAAGAAGGCGACTTTGTTCTGTTTGTTACACAAAGTTAACCCCGTTCTCCTGGGTGAAAGTCCTTTGTTTGTTTGCCGCTCTTATACTTAAAGGGTAACTACCGTTTTTTTCAACCTGGACCCTGTTTTCCTATGTTTTTGTGTCTAAGTGACTGATGGGAATAACAATCTTTGACATTGTTCCAGTATTAAGCAAGATCGCTGCAGTCGGCAGCGGCGAAACAAGCTACAATGTAAGTTAATAATGCAATTGTCCAGCTTGTATTTTCCTTCACAAAAGTTCTTGTTTTGCCACTGACAGGCTCAGATTAATATTCTAAGTGTCTGACAACATTATGGAAAGGATTTCTAAGGAGGTTAACCTTTCTGTTGCAGAGTAAGATCCTTTTTTTAAACATAAAAGCAACCCGCGAAATCGCGTTCGCTAAACCCACCAGACTAAATAAACAGTAATTTTAGCATCGTGAAATACGCTTCATTCAAAGTCAACAGAACCAAAATAAAACTATGAAAAACAGTTTGGGGTCGTCTTTCCACTTTTCCAACCATCACAGCTCTAGTTTTGGTTGAAATAAACACATAGTTTACCGATTTACATGAGAACATTTGTTGGCTCTATACACGCTAAAAGTATTGCTTTTTTAAATGGAGTCTGGTGGGTTTAGCGCTAGCGACTTCAGAGCTGTTTCTGGTTAAACAGAAAGGTCTCAAAGAGGTTTTAAAGCTCTATCTCTGAAGGGATCCTTTTCATTATGTTGTCAGACACTTAATATTAATCGGAGCCTGTCAGCAGCAAAACGAGCACTTTTGTGAAGGTAAATACAAGCTGGACAATTGCCCTATTAACTGATATTGTAGCTTGTTTCGCCGCTGCCGACTGCAGCGATCTCGCTTAATACTGGACCAATGTCAAAGATTGTTGTTCTCATCAGTCACTTAGACACAAAAACATAAGAAAATAGGGTCCAGGTTGAAAAAAACGGTAGTTACCCTTTCATGTCTTTCTCTCATCATTATCATTACAGCCACTACAGGGAGCGCTGCCTAACAATAAAACATTGATATGGGTCATAATTGCTTATTGTACAAATTACTTATGAAGTCCTTTTTCTGGGAGAGTACAGTGTTCTCCTGGTTGAATCCTCAGTACAAAAAATGCTACTGCAAGGCTTGATGTACAATTAATCTTAAAATTATGCTCTGTGGTGTGCTAACAGCACGGTGAAGCTGTAGATTATGCTTTTCAGAGAATAATAATAGAATAACATCTGCATCCTAAAATGAATTGCCTTTCAGATTCTGTTCAGTCAAATTTGGATTATTTCAGCAACTACGGTATGGCGATGTCTTTTGTTCCCTTATTCAACAACGAAGCGTTTTGAATTTACTACAGCTCTGATTCAAACATGATTTGTCCGAATACAAGTTAAAACTAGAAGGGCAGAGCTCCACCAAGGCCAAATGCCTCTGTCAATGTGAACGAAAGTGAAAAAAATTATTTGTGTATCCGCTCTGTGAATTAGAGCCGCATGACGCTGAAAGCAACACATTGACTTTACCATATTTTAACAGCTTGTGGTATTTCTATGCAAATAAAAACGTAAACGTAAAATGTTACGATCACATAATTTCTACACATACAGGCTTTTAGAAGGTATGGTGTGCTTAAAATATTGTGTGGCTCTCTGCTCCTTCCTCTGTCCTGGTTATTTTCTTCACTTTTAATTTACTCATTCACTCATTCTCTTCTCTTCCACTTTTGATAACAGGCAACTTTATTTGTCCACTGTGTGTCCTGTCTACTGCTGTATAATCAATAGGCGCAGGAAAACAAAGGCAGCTGCTTTAACCAGGCAGTCAATAAAGATTAAAGTGCCCTGCGAGGCCTCCTCTTCCTGGCTAATGCCACCACTGCTGCTGCTAGCTGCAATACACTAAGGTCATATTAGATAGCTCAGCACACAGAAACCGCTGTCTTCTAAAAGATACAGATACTTGACTGAGTTTGAGATGTTATAATGCTGTGGTTGTGTTATGTGAAATGTCTCTCTGTTGTATATTAAAAATCCAGCACAAATTGCACTTTTTCTTTTTAATTATTATTTTTTTTTAAGATTATTTTTTTGGGCTTTTCCGCCTCTAATCGACAGGACAGTTAGGTGAGAAAGGGGAGAGAGAGGGGGAAGACATGCAGGAAATCGTCACAGGTCGGACCCAAACCCTAGGCCACTGCGTCGAGGCATAAACCTCGAAGTATATGTGCGCCTGCTCTACCCACTGAGCCAACCCGGCCACAAGTTGCGCATTTTTCAAATTATCATAATTTCAGTTGGTCACAGGTTGTTGTTTTTCTTAGCCATGCATACTTTATGTCCTCTTCCTGTCATTACAAACACAGCCAGCAGTGGTTTCTACAAAGAATGTTCTGTAAGCGTTTTTGGGTGCAGAAGTTCAACACTTACACTTAGTACACAAAACTAATGTACGTAATGTACGTAACTGTACACAGAGATCTTTGACTTTTGGTTTAATTCTGCTTCACGCTGTAGTTGTTTTGTACCAAACATCAACCGACCATCTTTCCTGATGCTCCAGTATTTAGATTGGTCAGTATATGATAGCACTGTTGAACCCAGATTAAAAGTAACTGCACTTCTGTCAGTAATGTACTATTCGTGTTCTATCCTGGTTTACTACTGTAGCCTCCAGCACCGTTCACACACAATATGATAACTGTAGATGTTTTTCATGCTCTTCAAGTAAGATTATGTCATCTGCATTCTGACTGGTAATTCTAAATAATGTATGAAAGTCTTTCTGCTGTGGACTGACTATTAAAGGTCCCATATTATGCTCATTTTCAGGTTCACACATGTATTTTGGGTTTCCACTAAAAATGTTCACATGCATTAATGTTCAACACATTCTTGTTCTCATACTGTCTGTCTGACTATACCTGTAGCACCCTCAGATTGAAACGCTCCGCTTTAGCTTCTGTCTCTTTAAGCCTCGCTCCCGAAAAAGCCCAGTCTGCTCTGATTGGTCAGTTGTGTGGGGTCTTCCGAATCTGCACTCTTAGAGTCTCTGCACAGTCATTGCAGCCGGGGAATGGATGTAACGGCACTGTAGCTGCACTTTCTACCTATATATAGTATAGTTGTGACATCACAACCATAAAGTCCTGACAGCTTGTTTAAAGGCACAGTTACTGAATTCGGGCTGTGTGCATTTCTCTGTGGATTGAGCGTTTTGGTACTTTCACAGTATTTATATAGCACTTTAAACTGCTTTAAAATCAAACAAGACAAGCCAAGAAATCTCACTTTTTACAATATGGGACCTTTATTTATTTTGGCTTCCATCTTAAGAAAGGACTGCTTATTGGACTGAAGTCAGAGGGCTAATAATCAAAGATCTAATCCATATGGTCTTTCCCTCCCATTTGCTGATGAAAGTCCTCACTGGAAGCCTTGCGGGCAGATGTGCTATGTCATCCTTATATAAAAACTGCTCTCCTCCACAGAAAACCAATCATCTGATCTGTGAAGCAGATCAGTGCACAGAAAAAAAGAAACTTAACAACATCCCCTTGGGGTATGTGCTATAGAAACTAAACAAGGTCATAGTGTAGACTAGGAGCTGGGTTAATGGAGGCTGCTGCTATGTACTTGAGTATATTGATGTTTCAGCGTGTTCAGCTCTTTGGGAGACCTAATAGAAAACCATCTTGTGTTGGCATCAGGGCTTTTTGTGAACTGCTTGCTGCTGGATGAACGAAAAGCGTACAGTATGGTACACCTGAGGATTGTAAAAAGAAATAAACATGGTTCCTGAGAAATAATAACAGTTGGTCAAAAGGGGAATTCAGATGAGAAGACACACAGTACGTATTCTGTCTGTGATAAACCCATCCACTGAAAGCCATGCGCTGTTTATTAGATTCCTTTGTGATTCAGGTCAAAGTCAATATTGTGTTTGTTGGAGCGTGTAACTAAATAGTTTTACAATTATAGAGAAATAAACAGTGCTGTACATTTAAAAGGTCAGAATAATGTAAAATCACATTTGTTTCTGTTTCAGCAGCAGTACTGTATCTTGCTGCAGGTTGGAGAATAACGCTGTGTTAGCAGTAGAGGAGGATTTATTTAGTGTATGGGAAGAGGAGTAGGAGGTGGGGTTGAATAATGTAGCAGGAAGCTACTTTCTAACATTACAGACAGATAAACCTTCTGAGCCAAACCCAAATGAGAAATAAGGCACTGTAAAACAGAACTGATCTAGCCACCAGCAGCTCACCATGAATGAAACCAGGGCTGCAATTAACAATTTTGTAATTATCGTTAAATCGGTAGATTATTTTTTACGATCAATTAGTGATTAGCTGTTAAGTCTATAAAATATCAGAATTTAATGAAAAATGCCTGTCAAAATCTCCCAAAGTGATGTGTTCAAATGCCTTGTTTCGTTCGACACAGTCTAAAACCAACAGAATTAAGACATATATATGCAGACCATTTACCATGGAGACCTGCTACAAGCTGACAGGCTGACAGGGAGTATAGGTAATACTCATTTACAATAACTCCTAGGACTGGCGCACCACAAGGATGCTGTCTGAGCCCCCTACTGTACAGTATATAAACAGTGCATAAAATCACACCGGTTTAAGCTCGTACACTGGACCGCCAAAACCGGGAATTGACCCAACTCTACTGAGGCGCCTCAAGACGAAAAAGCTCGAACTTACTCCTTACAAAATAATTAGAATAATATAAATAATAATATAATAATGAATATCCTTATTTTAGTCACTTAGTTTAATCTCTGAAATAGTATTGGCTTGTAATTGGAGCTTTGAATTTGAGTTGTTTAGTCATGTTACCTTCAGCTAATACAGACCTCCAACATTCAACTTTGCCTCTTCTTTGTTGATCTGGAAAAGGTCATGTATGCATCCGTTCTTTACGCTTGGCTTATCAGAACTCCAACAGCTGTCGCCCAGAGAACTGCAGCCCTTCTTTACCAAGACTAGGTGACAGAAACAGAGTTACCTATATTTGCCTCTTTTTAACTTTAGGATTGGTTTTAAGGTCATGCTAATAACCCTTGAGGGTTCAGCAAAGTCTGGCCCCAAAGTTTGGAAACCCCTTGAGCCTTTATACGTAAGCCTGAAAGTAGCCTCGGATTCTTAGAGATCACCTCTCTGGCTGTGTCACAATCCTGATAGAATATCAAAAGGTGAGTTAATCAGCTTTTACACTCGGAACTGCTGTGCTTTAACTCTCTGCTTCAGGAGTCTTTTTAAATCCTTGCTTAAAACATTCTTTTCAGTTCTTTTTATGTCATTTTTGTCCAAATTTTATATATTTTAGTGTGTTTAGTGCTGTGGCTTTTTTTTATAGTGTATATGTTTTCTTCTGTATCTCTGTTTCTTTATTCTTGACTTTACTTAGTTGTGCACAAGAAGCACCAGCGCTTCATAAATCCTAGTGCCAACACAGTAGTTTATTAATAGATTAATAATTGACAGAAAGTAAATTGACAAAAAGTTTGATAAATGATCAATCCTTTTATGGTCATTTTTTGGGCAAAAATGTCAAACTGTGTTAAGTTGCCAGCCTCCCAAATGGGATGAGGATTTGCTGCTTTTAACTGTTAGTTACACAAATCAAGACGTTTTAAGGCATTAGTGTGGGCTCTGTGGGAATTGTGATGGTCATTCTTTACTATTTTCTTATATTTTGTTGACTTAATGAATCAATCACTCAGAAAATACACTCAAGAAATATTGAGTCTGGTCTTGATGGCCTTCTATGTCTGGATTTTTTAAATGTTTTTTTTCTTTTGGTCTGGTTCTCCCCGATCCACCCACTTGTGTTTTTGCCCTGAAGGTAAAAAGCTAACAGGAAGTTGATAAAACAGAATAGGAGATGCCATTCCCTAGGGAAGACACAAAGCTTTTTAAAATCTCTCCCGTTGTTCTGTTATGTACCAGCACTGGCATTCCCATTGTACCTTTTCCAGAGAACGTTCTCTGGCAAAATAAACTATATTTAGATGTGCCATTTTAGGCACAAATGTTAAGATAGTAATACTTCAGTTATTAACACCATGCCAGGATTTCTTCTACCCTGCCTTCAAGACCCTTCTTCCTCTACAGCAAAGTGTCTCATTGCTATCCTGATGTACAGTAAATATATGAGGAAATTCTCATATGCATGAGAAAAGACAGAGAAAAGAGGTGGAGAGGAGAGAAAGAAGGAAAGAAAAGAGGTGGATGTTATGTATTAGCAGCTATTAGCCCATCCTCCCTTCTTCTTTATGTCCTCTTTTAGCTATCCTCTCTCTCTCTCTACAGAGGACACCAATAAAGAAGGCACACTGTCCTCGGTCCACATACACACACACACACACACACACACACACACACACACACACACACACACACACACACACACACACACACACACGCACCCACACGTTGTGAGAGCAGGATAAAGAACTGCTTTCACACTGCTTCATCTGTGTAAGACACACATATACGAGAAGCATGCACACACAAATTAAGACACCCAATGAGAGCTGTGTACATGTGGCCTTCTGTGTTTTCACTGTGGTTAAACAGGTAGTTATGTAACTACAATTCTCTGTAACAGAGGCAGCAATTACATGATATGATAAAAGGGAAAAAGAAGGAAATGAAAGATCCGCCTCCCAGAGTGTACTTCAACACCTTCCTGTGATAATTAGAGGTTTGTGATGGGTTATTGGCGCCCTCTAGTGTTACATCACATGCATTAATTGACTGGCCAAATGACTCCTCATCAGCTGCAAGCCAGAAACATTTCAAGTTAAAGCAGAAACTACAGAAATAATGTAAGGGTTATCACACTTAAAAGTATAATCTGGATAAAGGAAATGTTTTTATTTCCAGGTCACCAAGTTGTGACAGAAATGTGTAATGTTAAGGTGCAGTTAGTCATCCCGAAATTCCCTCATAAAAAAAATCACTGTAAAACCTATTAACAATGCACTAATGCAATAATGAGTTGGGAACACTTCAGGCTAAGTAACACATTTCACAGGGTTTTTTTGTGATTGTTGCGGGCAAAAATCCTTGATTATGCGGCACATTTTCTTAAAATATGCGATGGAATATGTGGGATATTTATGCAATTTTATGCGATGAAATTGCGGGAACTTGCAAAAATTGCGGGAACTTGCAAAAACTGTGGTTTCATCATGGCTTCATCGTGGGGTTTGCAGCTTTTCGATGATGTTCACGTCGCATAATTACGTCACTTCATAACATTCCCATGGCAACAGGGGAGAATGGCTGCTCTTGTGTGAAGTAAACGCAACATTTTTCAACTTTCTGCTAAGATATATATGTGACCTTTTTTGCAACGAAAATGCGGGGATTATGAAATCATGCAAGCCCCACATATTTTGCGTGGAAATCGGCAATTTATGCGCCGAATGTGCGGCGTATTTGAAAAAATGCGGCCCCTGCATAAATATGCGGACTTTGGCTGATTATGCACTGAATTATGCGATCGCATAATCGCGTTTTTCTCGAGGGACGGTTTTTCTCAACTGCTTAAAAATGGCTCGCCCACATTGCTGTAGGTTCTGCCTGGGCAAGCACAGCCCGCCCAGTGGGTTGTTTGAATTTGGTTGACCAATCAGAGCAGACTGGGTTTTTCAGGAAGACAGGCCAAGAACTCTGACAGAGTGTTTTAGGCAGAGGCACTGCAGCAACGAGCAGTATGAGAAACATAATATGTTTTTGAACATCAAAGCATAAACCTATTCTAGTAGACCCCAAGAGTCCAAATATGACGCCGAAAAGGTGTATAATAAGTGCTCTTTAAAGTGCTTACAGGCAGCTTTAATTTAAAGGTGCAAAACTGTTGTGGGAATTTAAAGCTATAG